>NC_028355.1:9377211-9378736 GCF_000741045.1 Vigna radiata var. radiata
TCTATCTTTCTGAGGGGTATCTTTTTAATAAAGGAAAACTTTGTATACCCCAAGGATCCATTAGAAAACTTCTTATCAAAGAAAGTCATGGAGGAGGACTCATGGGCCATCATGGAGTTGATAAGACTCTAAACATTTTAAAAAGTAAATTCTATTGGCCACACATGAAAGTAGATGTTCAAAGGCATTGTTCTAAATGCATAGCTTGTTTACAAGCTAAGTCAAAAATTATGCCTCATGGACTCTATACACCTCTTCCAATAGCTAGTACCCCTTGGGAGGACATAAGCATGGATTTTGTTCTAGGATTTCCAAGAACTCAAAAGGGGTATGATTCTATATTTTTGGTGGTAGATCGGCTTAGTAAAATGGCACACTTTATACCTTGCCACAAAGTAGATGATGCTAGCTATATCTCTAGACTCTTCTTTAAAGAAATAGTGAGATTGCATGGTTTACCCAAAACCATAGTGTCTGATAGAGATGTGAAGTTCCGAAGCCATTTTTGGAAAACTTTATGGGAAAAGCTTGGAACTAAACTTCTATTTTCTACTACATGTCACCTACAAACTGATGGGCAAACTGAAGTAGTAAATAGATCTCTATCTACTCTATTAAGGGTAATATTAAGAGGTAATAACAAATCTTGGGATGAACATCTCATATTGAATTTGCTTACAATAGAGTAGTCCACAAGACTACTAATCTTTCTCCTTTTGAGGTTGTTTATGGTTTTAACCCCATCACATCTTGATTTACTACCTCTTCCAGAATCATCTTCTTTTCTTCATAAAGAAGGTGTTTCTAAAGCGGAGTTTATCAAGAAATTACATGAGAAGGTTAAAATCCAAATTGAAAAACAAACTCAAAAGTATGCTGAATACAACAACTAAGGGAGAAAGAAAATAATCTTTGAAGAAGGAGACCTAGTTTGGCTTCATTTGAGAAAGGAAAGATTTCCTTCTCAACGGAAGTCCAAACTTAATCCAAGAGGAGATGGTCCATTCAAGGTGGTCAAAAGAATAAATGATAATGCATATATATTAGATCTTCCTAAAAGTTATGGTGTCAGTCCTACTTTTAACATCTGCGATTTAATTCCTTTCACAGGAGATGATCAACAGGATGAAGATGATCTGAGGACAGATCCTTTTCAAGAGGGAGAGTCTGATGGAAGACCATCAAGGAACCACAATATAGACCTCGTACTAGAGCCATGGCCAAGAAGATTCAAGAGGAAGAAGGATCACCTATCATTTTGCTTCTATGGAAGGTGACTTATACTAATCCTTCTTCTCTAAACTAAAACAATTACACTTTGTGTTGTAGGGCTTAAAATAAAGCTTGGAGCAACTTGAGCAGCTTGAGACAATAAAAGCCCAAAGCATCTCGGACAAGGCAGCAGCCGCAGCATGATTGGAACGCCCAGCCAAAACCCCAAAAGCAGCCCAGCGAATGCTTTTCCATGTGACTGGATGACGTGGACAACAAGCATGGAACGTGCTACAGCAGCGTGGGAATTGCT
>NC_028355.1:9380916-9382518 GCF_000741045.1 Vigna radiata var. radiata
CCTTAATGAAATGCTGCAAAATTTCCATTCCAGCCATAATGCTCTTGAGTCAATGCTTCTTTTCACTTTCTCTACCCTTTCCTCTAGCTTCCTTCTATCATAGGAGGGCCTTCTGAGCTGAGAGGATCAATTACACACTCATTCCATCACCAAAACACCAAAATCCCATTCACATACATCCATTTCTGCTGCACTCCTCTACATCACGGATGGCTTGCTGTTTGGAGCCAGATCTCAAGGTCTTCTACCCAAAGCAGGTCTCCATCAACCCTATTGTTGTTGGGGGAAACAATGTAATCTTTTGATACTCTCTTTTATTAAAACTCTTGATTATTTATATGGTTTCCATATGTTTTGATTGTTAATATTTGGGTTCTCATCTGTGCTTAATCCTTTATCGTTTAACTCATTCGATAATTGATGTTTGTCTTTATTGATACGGGGACGTACATTAATGTCATGAACTGGTGAGTAATTTCTTGATTATGCATTATCACCTAGGGATAGGGGTATTACGGTCAATTGCGTTTAACTTCTACTCTATAATGCTGTATTAGTATTAGGCTCTTTTCGCCGAGGGATCGGGTTAAGGGTAGGCTAAGAAAGTTGCATGACAATTAATTAATCAAGCTAATAATTCAAGAGGAGTAGATAAGAGAGAGCGAATAAAGATGAAATTGTAAACCCCCAACAACTCCATTCATCCATTGTTTTCTTCTTGTCATATGAATCAATCTCTTTTGCATATTCATATTTTATTCTCATACTCAATTTATTAATTTTTATTTTCAAGTCTTATTATTTTAATTCACGTGAACGAGAAAGCCTTTCGAGTCTCTTGGGAAGAACGATATTGGGTTTTACAAATTATATTACTTGAACGATTTGGTACGCTTGCCAATCCGTTAACAACTATCGATACCTTTCACCACCACCAAATTCTGTAATCTTCATCCATGAACTTATGGCTTGATTTGCTTCTAGATTTGGCTTGTCCTAGTTAGAGCATTTTTCCATCATTTAGGCACTGGTGGAATGAACCCATTTGGTAATCTGAGTACCACTTACAGTTGTTGGCCAGTTATATTGATAATTTACAACTTATCTCCTGCATTGTGCATGAAGAAGAAGTACATGATGTTGTCTATGATGATATCTGGTCCAAAGCAGCCTGGAAATGACAAAGATGCTTATCTAAGCCCACTAGTTGAAGACTTTAAGTTTTTGTGGGTTGATGGGTTTGAAATATTTAATGTATTCGCTTCTGAAACTTTTGTGATGCGTGTAATGTTATTTTGCTCCATTATTGACTTTTCAACTTATGGTAATTTGTCAGAATACAATGTCAAGGGTCATAAAGCATGTCCTACTTGTGAAGAGAGCGATGAAGCACCAAATCCATATCGAAGGTTAAAAAAAGCATTCAATGGATATCAAGAGAGGGACGAAGCACCAAATCCACTTACTGGCCTTCAAATTCTTGAAAAAGTTAATAAAATACATCATGTATTTGGGAAAACATCCAAGAAGTCATCTGTAACGACCCCTTGGAAGAAGAAATCAATATTATTTGATCTTCCATATTGGTCAAAGTTAGATGTT
>NC_028355.1:9382739-9492739 GCF_000741045.1 Vigna radiata var. radiata
CTTTATTTAAAGAGTATCAAAGTACCACAAGTTCAAATATGAAGAGTTTAGTGTCGATGCAAGACTTAAAGCTTGTTGGCATGAAGTCTCACGATTGCCACGTCTTAATGCAACAATTGTTACCGGTGGCTATTTGTGGAATTT
The DNA here is from genome assembly GCF_000741045.1 of Vigna radiata var. radiata. Taxonomy (NCBI): domain Eukaryota; kingdom Viridiplantae; phylum Streptophyta; class Magnoliopsida; order Fabales; family Fabaceae; genus Vigna; species Vigna radiata. The sequence continues at coordinate 9,382,884 of NC_028355.1, forward strand.
TTCCCAAAAATGTTAGGCAGACCATAAACAGGTTGTGTTCATTTTTCTCGTCAATATGTAGTAAAGCCATCGATCTTACAAAGTTAGATGAACTTAAAGGCGAGATTGTTATCATCTTGTGTCAACTAGAGATGTTTTTCCCTCCATTTTTTTTGACGTCATGGTACATTTACTTGTTCATTTGGTTCGAAAAATCAAGTTGTGTTGACCGGTATACTTAAGATGGATGTATCCTATTGAGCGTTATATGAAGATTTTGAAAGGGTACATTAAAAATCCATATCGTCCTGAAGGTTCAATGATTGAAAGGTATATTGCTGAAGAAAGTATCGAGTTTTGTTCAGATTACATGACATCAACGAATCCAATAGGAGTTCCTCGCACATCATGGTTGAATAAATTTTCTACAAGTAAAAGCATCCGAGGTGTGAATATGGTGACAAAAGATCTCGAAGAATTGTCGCAAGCGCATCTTTATATTTTCAACAATACAGATGAGGTGATCCCTTTTTTGGAAGCACATAAAGCCATTGTTAAGAATAAAAATCCAAGACAATCAGAGAAATTGCAGTTGATGGAGCATAACAAAACATTTATGTCTTGCTTCAAATCTGAAACTGACAAAGAGCCACATTCTTCTCAAACTTTATTGTGGCTTGCAAATGGTTTAAAGTTTGATGTCATATGTTGTACAGGTTATGAAGTTAATAATTGCACATTCTATATGAAGACTTTGGATGATAAAAGCACAGTACAAAATAGTGGAGTCAGTTTAGAAGCTGAGTCNCTTCAATTTTCCACATCAAAAGATCAATCTCCTGTACTTGGATCAATGAGATATTATGGTATAATAGAAGAGATATGAGAGGTTGATTACACTAAGTTTTTTTTTTCCATTGTTCAAATGTAAGTGGTTTGACAATAAGAGTGGTGCGAAAATAGATGAATCGGGTATGACACTGGTTGATTTTCGAAAGGTGGGTTACCGAGACAAACCGTTTATCATGGTACATCAAGCATCTCAGGTTTTTTATGTCAAAGATCCTGCGTCTGACCATTGGTATGTCGCTCTTCAAGGCAAAAAACAAATTGAAGTTAACGAAGACAATCTGATTAATATTCATAGTGCTAACAACCATTCATTTCAAACTACAACAAATTTGGATGACCAATCTCTAGTTGATGATGATGTACATGCAATTCGNTCAGATCATGATGAGGGAATATACATATGATGAATCCATATCTTTATGTATGAATTTCCAATTTCTATATAAGTATTTTACTAATATCACATAAGTTTTCCTTTTATATATTTCCTATGATTACTATTACATGTTTTGTTAAATTATATGATATTACATAAGTCTTTTATTAATATTTCANGTTGNTATTTATTTTGACANATATATGGCTGATNATCCACATTCTTCAGGGGATGAGGCTCCCCCTTCCAGATCCAATAGAGGACCCACCAGGATGAAACAACTTTTGATCAGAAAGAATAGTGGTGAAAGAACACCAGTGAATGTTAACGTGATCACGGGTGTGGCAACTCGCCCCAATGTTGTTGACTTCCCATCATACCTTGGAGTAGTGGCATGTGACAAGATTAGTATTCTCACTCCATCTTTTGACCATGTGTCCGATATATTAATAAGTTAGTTAATATCATTTGAATTACAATTTGTTTATATTGATAATTTTGTACTGATACAACTTTATTATGTTTATTTCAGCTGACATTTGACATTCCAAATGTCGGAACACTTAGAAATGAGTGTTTATCAACTATTGCTGAAAACTTCCAAAATTTTAAAAGTAAGTCGACCTCGAGATATATTTATGGAAGCAAAAAAGATAAGTCTCCATGTAATACATATAAGACCATTGATGAGGAGACTTGGCGGCTCTTTGTAGAGAGTCGAAAATCAGAGGAATGATAGGTTAGTATAGTTGATATTATTCAACTCCTCATTAACAAATATATATCATATGAACTTATTAATTAAACATATGTGACAGGCAAAAAGAAGCAAAGCACAACAAACAAGTGCTCAAAACAAAAACCCCACCTATTATCTCGTGGTGGGTATAGGAAGCTTGAGGAGAAAATCCTCAAGCGAAAGGAAGATGCTAGACCATTGTTAAGTCCCTGGCAAGTGTACCAGATCGTTATCAACTAATATAAAATGGGTAAGTCGAAGTATCGTTTCCCAAAGGACTCTTAGGCCTTAACTTTCGTGTAACCTAATTGCGTAAGACTTGAGAAGAAATTGATTTTAAGTTTTTAAATGCAAAAACAAAAGTAAACATGCAAATGCAGTGAATCAATGGTTGAGGAAAAACTATGGATGAATGGTGTTGTTAGGGCTTACAATTTCATCTTATTCACCCTCATATATCTACTCTTCTTACTTAATTCGCTTATTTATCATATTGCCATGCAAACTTTCTTGGTCTACCCTTAACCCAATTCCTTGGCGAAAAGAGCCTATTACTAATTATCGACTTGCTATCTCTAGCCTCCCCTAGTAACTAATAATGCATAATACACAGAAGCAAAATACAATTGATCGTCCTACCCCTATCTCTAAGCGGTATTAGCATAATCAAGGAATTCCCCCTAGTTCATGACATTATTGTACGTTCCCGTATCAATAAAGACAAACAACATTTACCGAATGAGTTAAACGATAAAAGCATTAAATACAGCTAAGGAACCCAACAATTGATAAATCAAGCATATGCAAGCATATGAATTAAATAAGAATTTGGATATATGAGAGTTTCAAAAGATTACATTGTTCTTCAACAACAAAGGGTTTAGTTCACCATTATCATGGTGAAACTAGATGAAATATAATGAAAGAATGGAAGAAATAACACTAAACTTGGTAGATTGGAGCCTAAGCATCCAAGGAACCTCCTCCAAGGTGTGTGGATTAACTAGATTGATTAGTTTGGAGCCTAAGCATCCTAGGAACGGCCTCCAAGGTGTGTAGAGCTGTTGTGGACGTTTCCCTCTGCCAAATATTCAGGTTTTAAGTCATACTAAGGCTATTTATAACACAGAAAAATAACAGAGTTTAAGCCCAAGCCCAGCAGACAACCGCTCAGCGCCTAATTTAACCGCTCAGCGGTTTGCCTCTAATCGTTCAACCGCTCAGTGCCTTGTTTGACCGCTCAGCGGTTTGCCTCTAATCGCACTGGGCGCTCAGTGGTCCGTTCTGGCGCTCAACAGTTCCTTTGGCTCTTCTTTTCATCCTTTTTCTTCATCGTTCACGAGCACAAGTCCACCTTACTTCACTTCCATCTTCAAATTACCTCAAAACCCTGCAAAACAATGTAAAACCAAGCATAATACCTTTAAAACCAACTTCTGACTCACAATGACTCAACCAATTGTTTTACTTGATTTTAAGCTCATTCTAAGCCATAAAGGGTGTGTTTTAATATCAAATTTAAGCATGAAAATAACGGTTTTTAGACTGTTATCAACCACCATCTCAGGGTGGTAGCCCCCCTCAGCCTCCTTCTCCACCTTCTCGACATGAGAAATGGAAGTTGGCTCGTATGAAACCATTGGGCACCTACTCTTCTGACACTGCACGGGAAATTTTGAAAGAATTGTAAGTTATCATTGTTCATAAAATAATAATAATTTCATTATACATACTACATTGAACTTTTTAAAGAATAATGGTGTTTTGTAATGTTACAGGACTCCTTGGTTGAGCAGAGCTCCCAAGGTCAATTCACTCCAGAGGGTCGCCAAGATATTCTTACCGCTGCGATTGGACGACCTGAGCACCCTGGACGTGTACGTGCTACTGGAACTGGAGTAGGAATTCGAGATTATTTTGGGAGCTCTTCTTGTCAAACTTCATATGCATACAACGAAGCACAACAACAAAGGCTGACACAAGAGATCACAAAAAAGCTTCCAGCGGACCTTACGGAGGAGATTAGGACACAACTCAGGACAAAGCTTAGATCAGAGCTCAGGATAGAGCTTAAGGATGAATTGTTTAGTGAATTCAGCATCATGTTCCAGCAGCAGTTTGAGAGCTATGGCATGCGCTCGATGCCATCTCCTGTACAGGAACAACAACATGTTGTGCCTCCCACAGGTAAACTTAATACACATTTATGTGCAATTATTTCTATCTTTTGTATAATCTAACATTTACTCTAACAGGGAGAAGCGGGAAAGGAAGTTGTTCAGCGTCAGCCGTCCCAGGGGATGACATGGACGATGCTATTCCTTGTCTATTATACATTTTAGACGATACCGAGACGGTCCTTATAGCTCGTGGAACAGTGTTTAAAGCAGCAACTGTTGTTCATGGTATGGAGCTATCAGAGGATGAGGTGAAGGTCTCAGTAGACAAAATGATCATACCAGATGCCTCAGTTCCTCTACCCACAGATGAGATTTTCACTGTGGCACATGCATTCCAGTCTTTTATCGCTTGGCCTAAACATTTGGTTAGTTTAGTTTCTGACCCCCCGGTATGGAATTCTACTTTACACTTCTGAATTTTAAAGTTTACATATTATTGATGTCAAAACTTATCTTATTTTTCAATGTAACAACAGACGCATGCATAGGAGAAGATTCCTCTATCTAACGATGATCCTCTTGGTTCATTGCAGCTACTTGCTGACATCCTTGAAGATAAGCCTTTGGAGGTTGAATATGATGCTAATGTATTTGGGAGAGCCTCTTAGGTCCCATTATACCTCCATAGCCAAGATGTNAGAGAGCTTGCATCGGGAACACAAGAGTTGAATATTACAATTATTCAGCTATGGATGATGTGAGTCTATGAGCAATTATTTTTATATAAAATTGATTTATATATCAAGTATACTAATATCAAAGTTAATTTTTGATTTCAGGTATATGTTTGGTTTGGGATCAGTAACAACTTGGGGTACTCAGATGATTATGGATTCATTGATCGCCAATCCATTCACGAAACAAATGATTTTGATCAGATCAACACAAATCTCATAAGAAGTTTTGCAAGCGGCAAGAAAATATATTTTTTGCCTTATATATCCGGGTAAGTGAACTTTGTTAACATAATAAAGTTCCATATGTGATTTTAATATATAATAGTTAAGTTATTATGAATTTCAGCTGCCATTGGCAGCTTCTTGTTATTTCTATACAAGATAGTTATGCTTTGTGGTTCTGCTCATTGCACAGGTCTCCTCCAACACATCTCAGACAAGCAGTTGATTGGTAAGAACCTCAATGTTTGGACTTTCTTTTTAATATAAATGAATGCTAAAAGTCTTTTTTTTTATATACAGTTCTATTCCAGCAAATATGATGATGGTTGGGAGATCAATTGCTAACAGTAGAAAGATTGCATGGAACGTATTGGTTGACCCATATTGTTCGTTCTCATATCACAAGAGGTTGGGAAACGATAATATTTAAATCTAACAAATTTATTTTCTCCAAAATTTGGAATTCATATACACTTATTAATATCAATTGTTTTGTGCAGAGATTCAAGACTACTACAGTAATTCCTGATAAGCCAATTTCATTCATGAGGAAAGCTGCTGCAAAATATTTAGTTAGATTATATAATAGGTCATAGTTATTAGATTTATCATAATTTGAACATGTTGATTTATAGTTATTAGACTTTGTACATTAATTATGTGATGTAAACATTGATTATTGTGTTGAATTTGTTGAATTTGTTTGCATTGTGATTGTTTGATATGCAGGTCTATTTTTTTGGTAGTGGATATCAACAAAACAGACCTGCTGTTTAAAAAAATTGCAGGAGAATATGCAGTGGCTGTTACCACAACCGCGGTAGAAAGTGTGAGGTTTTTTAATTTCTTTTTTAAAAAAAGACTTTTGGCCGCGGTTGTGGCACGAACCGCGGTCTATTCTTGGCTTTTTACTACGGTTCAAACCACGGCCTATAGTGGGACGATTTTTTTTAAAAAAAAAGGGTTTTGCCTGCGGTTGTAGTAGGAACCGCGGTCTATTCCCCAGCTTCTTACCGCGGTAGTAACCGCGGCCTAAAGTCCCAGACTTTTTACCGTGGCTGAATATGTCGCAGTTCATAAACCGCGACGTGTAGTGAAAAACAATCGCGGTCGTTTCCCTTCGTTGCACAAGTATGTATTAGTGGTTTACCACAATACAATGAACCTGCATTCAATCGAGCAATTTAAATAACAATCAATCATCACAATACAATCAATCAGACATGAATTCAACAAGCAATACAAACTCGAACCAATACAACTCCAAGCAATATAAACTTCATCCAAGCAATATATATTGCTCCAGTATTGATATTGAAAAAGAAATGTATATATAACCAACCAAACATGTGAATAGACAAACTAATTATGTTTATAAAAAGTATGGGAATCATGTAAATTTGTTTTGTGAATGATAAAGAAGTAAATGTTCATAGCCATAAAAACTAATAATCCAAGTAATGTTCATAGGCATAAAAACTAATAATCTAAGTAATGTTCACAGGCATAAAAACTAATAATCTAAGTAATGTTCATAGCCATACATTATAAGAAAAATAGTTATTACCTATGGATATATACATACAGATTTTTATCTATATGTAACATAGGTATTACATATAAATTTTACATACGGATTGTGGAAAGTGTGTTACATATGGATTTTACCTACCGATATATCCGTATGTAATTTACGCGGGTGTTAGCGGGAAACTTTCCTAAGGATAGGATCCATATGTAAGTGGAAGCAAGTGTTACCTACCGATGTTACACACGGATATGGAAATTCATTTTTTTTTTCAAAATTGAAATTAGCTTTCATTAATTCCAAGCCTCTTTCTCGAACCCTCAGTCAAGTTCTTACCTCGAACCTCTCTTAAACCTTAACTCGAACTTTGCTCTCTACGCACTGAAAGTCTCTTCTCTCCAAGGTAGTGAAACCTTAGTCGAGCTCTTACCTCGAACCTCTCTCGAACCCTAACTCGAACTCTCCTTTCTCGAATAAACTAAAAGTCTATTCTCTCAAATGTACTGAAAGTGTTCGAAGCGTTTTCCCTAAATCTCGTTGTGCATCGTTGAGGGAACAATCTCGTTCACCAAACACTATTGTTCAGCCTTCGTGGTTCGATGCTAGTGACATTGAGGCCTTCATCTAGCAAGTAATCCAAACTTCCTTCATTTTCGTAGTATTTATAATACTAGTAATCGATAAAATCGAAAAAGGGTCAAACACATGAACCCTAATCTTTGTTTACTTTTTTTAATCAGCCCATTTTTGGTTTGGCTCGTAAAACGTAGTTTGATTGTTACCAGGGATCGATTGAGGCAGTTGTGTTGCGGTTTAAGGATTAAGAGAGATAGAAGTTGGTCTTGCGAAGGCCCTTAGTGAAGGAACCAGAAAAAAAAAGTTTGTTTATTTTACTCTATTCATTGGGTTTCTATACAATGTATTTTGGTGTATATATAATGTGGTTGTTCTGCATTGGGTTTCTATACAATGTACTTTGGTGTATATATAATGTGGTTGTTCTGCATTGCTAGAATTGGCATATCTTTGGTAAATCCTTTGTTCGACTGACTGTTTCAATTAACCATTTTTTTTGCATGGATTATACTATTATGTTTTTTTATACAAATTCCTCTTAAAGAAAGTAGAATAGCAAAATAAAGTCTTAAGTTTGCATAAACCAGCTGACATAAATAGTTGAAATTCATATCATATGGGTTAGGTGTTATCGGGTAATATCCTATATTGTGTATGAAGTATTGGACAAGGGCTTCTATATTTGTTGAACAACTTTGCTAATATCAATTGGTTTTAAATTAAAATCTGACATGATATTAGAACTAACTGTTCATTTTGATTTTCAATTAGTTAGGAAGCAATGAAAGAAAATATTAGCATATTGGGAATGCAACCATTGTCTTCCATTTTTTACCATAAGGCCAATGCTTCATGAAGCAAGACCTCTTTACAATGCATGTTGATCATAATAGTATATGTTTTGGCGTTTAAGCAATAGCCTTTAGCAGGACCAGTCTGTACTCTATTCATTTTATTATCTACTCATTCCCATCATAGTTTTTCTTTTGTCTCTGTTTGCATGCTATCTTCTCCTTTAACAACTTTTTCCCTTCTTTCGTACCTTTATTCTTCTTTGTATAACTATTATAAACATGTCACACTATCATACAAAGTAGAATTAAGTCTCTGAAGATGTTATTTGAGAGGGTTTATCAATTGTTTCAGAAATAAGGTTTGCAAGGTTCAGAGTTAAGGTTGTACACGAGTCACTGTTGGCTATCATGAGAAGTCACTCCAAGTTATCCCTTAATCTTTTCTTGACACTAAATATTCATGATCTTGGTGAGGCTAAAATAAAAAGAAACCTAAGGAATAACTTTTTCTAAGAGGATATAAAAGAAAAACTTGCTTACAAATATAATGAACATTCTGGTATGAGTTGGAATGCTTAAAATTAATTTATGATCACATGATGGAGCTATTTAAGTGATCAAGTTTTGTATTACAGCTTAGGATTGATAGTCATGTTTTAGTTAATGTTCATCATCTTTAATTATGGAAATAGTGTAGTCTAACTTTAGTTATGCTTGGTTCCGTGATAATTAGGTAGAAACGTCAAAGACCATAATAAGGGAATATTAGAACCCAATTTATTTACCTCTTTAAATAGACCATTTACACACAAAAACCAGTAATTTAGATAATTGTGGGAGGGCCCAATATGTGGGAGTGTAAGGACATTAATTATAAAGAGAAATTAGAATGTTGGTTTTGGTTGGGTTGACGTTAGCAAAGTTTACATGGTTAGGTATATGGTTGTAAGAATTAGAAAATGCCTACACGAAAATGGAGTTGTGGGGTAGGAATGGATAAAGAATATGGGGTGCTCCTTAATGACCTTGTAAGAGTGTGGGACATTGCACATAATCATATACTTGTATTGTAATCCATGCCATGGAACTTCCAAAAGATAAGATGAACAACCATTTAACCCTATTATTTTCAGTAAAGTGAGACAACCATTTTTTTGTTAATAATTTATTGACATGTAAAGAATATAAGGAACACTTTGGATTGTTTTACCCATATTCTTGTCTAATTTCTTTCATCAATTATCCTTAAACTTATTAATATGCTTAGATAATGAGTATTCACTGACCATAATTAATTGACCATATACTGAGTGGAGGAAATGTCACATGTTAGTGCCATCATTGAAGTTGAAGAAGTTATCCGATTGCAAGATATAAAAGTTGGTCTTGAAGAAACGGACCCCAATAATGTTTAATCATTTGAAGGGTATATAGATGAAGAAACAAGTGAATCGGACGAATTGAATGTAAGGGGACAAAGTGAAGATGAGGACGAAGATGAATTTCACAGTTCTAGCAGTGAATACAGTTAAGATGTGTTGGGGTATTTAGGAACTTTAACATATAAAATTTATAAAAAACAATTTAAAATAAGTTTATGATGTAGCCAGCTAAATAAGACATTGTGATCTGCAATCTTGCTTGTCCTTTAGCCACTAACAATATTTCTTGTGTTGTTCCCATTTGTAGAAACACTTTGCACATAATGAGCTTGCTTTAAGTCATTGACATTGCACACATCCTCAATATGAGAGTCTTCAAATTTATGAAATAAGGACATACCATAGAGGGATATTTTTTTAGCCAACAAAGACCCAAACCACTATTCATTGGTCCAAGTGATGGAATATAACTAACAATATGTTCATTCTCATGGTTGATTACAATTACTTCACCATCTAAAGTTCCAAAGACCATCAAATTGGAGTCAGATGGATGATACTCAAACTGCCTTGGATGAAAGCTCTTGTCAAGTTCTTATCCTAATAGAGAAAGGGGATGTAAGAAAGGCCAAACTGAGATCCTAATTTTTTGAATGATATGTGGTGTTATCTCTTTTGCAGCTGCACTTTGGAGGTTGGTACCTACAATCCAATATACAAGAAGGTTATTTTGATAATCAACCAAAGCTCCTAGTAAGACCTGAATCAATAAATAATTGTACTTTTTCAAATGTATGCTTATGCAATTGTACCTAAAATATTGTGGGAGTTATTTAGTTCATTAACTATTTTTTTTGTATTAAAATTATTTAGCAAAACAATTAAACATATCAACCATCGCCTAGCATAATTTCTTTTTTCTTTAACTATATTTGGTTGTAGTTAAAGTTTTAGCTCAAGATATGAGCTTTAAATCAGCGTTGTAGGTTGGAAATGTTCAATCTAAATTGAAAGCTTAAAACAATATTGTACATAGTGATTTACATGTACAAAAAAAATAATAAGATAAAGACATGTAGAAAAACATTGTAAGATAGAGAAAAGAGGACCTAAATTAATTTAGGTTATTCTTTAGGAAGCCACTTGATAGAGCACATGTCCGAATATAGAGATGTGTATTAACCATTGCATAATTGCTTTTAATCGATTTACATACAAAACTATTGAGATTGTTGACAACACAAACTCTATATCAAACTGGTTTTTGATGATGACAACTCAGTGCTTAATAACAGTATATATGTTCCAGTATTAAATGTTCTTATTCTATAATGTTTGTCATATGAGCTGAACATGTTTTGATTGAACTACATTGTATGTTCCTATGTTTGATTGAGTGTTATATTTGTGGAACATGCTTGTATTGAAATGTGAGATAAAATGTTTTTTATCATTACACATTTCTGAAAGAAAAGATCACAAGCACCTTTTGAACTTATAATTGTTGTGACAAAGTTCTAGTACAATCAAATACACTCTTAATGGATTCAAATATGCTAAAATCTTTGTACAGATTTTGTGAACAAGTGTTGTGCGAGATTTTGAGTTGAAAAGAATTTCAAAGTGATTTTTCATGTGTCAGTCGACATTGTGAAATGTACATTTGACTGTGTTATTGTTCTGTTTGAAATTATGTTAAGCCTACAAGCTCCAATGGCTATATTTTCAAAAGTTAGTTAAAACTATATGACCTGGTCAACTGTAATAAATGAGTCTTGATTTAGTTGAATGAGGAGCCTTTATGTTGACTGTCTGTCATAACTGTTTTAATACAGTCGACTGTATTAGTAGGCTATTCGACTATGAATCAATCTGATGAAACAGAAAGCTATAAATAGACAGAACGCGAATTGTTCTGTGACTTTTGTGATTTGACATTTTCATTCTCCTGTTTCAGATTGAATTTTTTAGAAGCTCCAAGAATTCTCCAAGAAGACGGTGGTGATCTTGCGTGAGAGAGATTCAGAAGGAGAAGTCATTGCTCTCACTGTTTGATCAATATCTGCAGAGAGAAGGTGCTTCTGGTTTGATCTTGAAGGCTTGGCATCCTGTGAAGACTACTGCTTTTGACTAATGGCTTAGAAACCTGTGAAGTCTACTGTGATAGGCTTGGCATCTTGTGAATAGTGCTGGTGATACGTTGAGGATTGTTCGACGTGGGTGCAGATTGCAGAAGAGGGGATTCTTGCTGCAATTCTGGTTTTGTGTGTGCAGCTAGATTTGGTTTTGGGTTAGAGAGGAGATTTATATTTTTGCGTGGTGCTTCTATAAATTCCTTGTTGTAAAAACCGCAACCATTATAGTGAATTTGCTTCCTGGGTTGGAAGGACACTGGATGTAGGCATTGTTGGCCGAACCAGTATAAACACAGGGTTTGAATTTTCTCATCCCTACACTCTTTATTTTCCAGTCGACTATATCTACTAGGCAGTCAACTGCGTTTTTCCGCTGCATTAAATTTTTGATAACTTGCATTTCAAGGAAAGATCAAAAGCTTTGAATTTTTCATACCATGATTGCGAAAAGATTTTAATTTTGAATTAACACCAATTCACCCCCCCCCCCTCTTGGTGTAAAAAGAAGGCAACATGTTTCATAACAAATGGCACCAGAGCTAGTTTTCATAAGATATTTGAAAATTCAGTTGACTCTGTTTTTATTCTATTTTGATGCTACTTTAAATGGTCCATTTGTACCTACAAAAACTGTTGATAGTAAAACTGTTTTGAAACCTTTTACTGAGTGGACTACTGATGAAAATAGAAAAGCTCAGTATGATGTTAAAGCTAGGAATATTATTGCCTCTGCACTGACTATTGATGAATTTTTTAGGATATCCCAATGCAAGTCTGCAAAGGAGATGTGCGATGTTCTAGAGGTAACACATGAAGGTACAAATGAAGTCAAGAGAGCCAGGAAGAATTCGCTGATACAAGAATATCAGTTGTTCAGAATGAAAGTTGGTGAAAGCATCTATGATGTCTAGAAACGGTTCACTCATATCGTAAATCACCTGATGGCTCTTGGCAAAGTCTTTGACAAAGAAGAGATCAACATAAAAATTTTAAAAAGTCTGAACAGGAGCTGGCAACCAAAAGTCACTACAATCACTAAATCCAAAGATCTTACAACGATGAATATGGTTACCTTCTTTGGCAAGTTACGGGAACATGAGTTAGAACTTGGTAGACTGGAGGATGAATAGGATATTGAAGAAAAGAAGTCCATAGCTTTGAAAGCTGCAAGCAAGTACATCACAGAAACAAAGATGGACGACAAAGAATCGATGACGTTGATGGTAAGAAAATTTAGTCGACTTATACAGAATGATAGTCAATTGTCTAACCATGCAGGTCAAAGAAAAAAGAGGAGCTTCAGCCCGAATGTTGTCCAGTGCTATGAATGTGGAAAAGAAGGCCACATTAATCCTGAATGCCCTGAATTACAGCCAAAGCAAAAAGGGAAGAAAAGATTTCCTCAAGGCAGAAATATGGGAAAGAAAGGAGCTTACATTGCTTGGGAAGACTCAGATTCAGAAAGCTCAAGTGATGAAGATGCTGACCAAGAGAAGAAATCCAACGTATGTCACATGGCTGGAACGACAAATAGTGATTGTGACAGTGATGAAGAATTTGAGAAGCTGCCTATAGAAGAGAAATATCAACAGCTGATTGAGACATACAGAGAATTACATGTTGAAGCAATGTGACTGGAATACAAGGTTAATCGACTAAACTCTGAAAAAAGAGATTATGAATAAAGAATTGATAACCTTGTTGTTGAGAATGAAAGATTAGAAAAAGAGTTAAATGAAGCTTTGTCATCTGCTAGAAATATTGAAACCAAAACTGTTACTGTTGAAAAAGTTTGTGAAAATTGTCCTATACACATTGAAAAGATAAATTACTTGACTGGCAATCTAGCTAAGTTTGCTCAAGCTAGTGATAATTTAGATGTTGTATTGAATTCATCTTGCAGAAGCAAGAATAGACAAGGAATCGGATATAAAGGTTGCTCTAACAGAACCAATGCTAGAAAGCTTAATGATTTAAGAAAACCTGCCAGAAATGCATGTTTTTATTGTAACTGTGTTGGTCATACTGTTCGAAATTGCTATTATAGAAATGTTGTTGTTCCTCAAGGATTATATGTATGGATACCAAAGGAACATGTGACAAGAACTAAAAATCAAGGACCCAAAATTAAATGGGTACCAGCAACCAAAAGTTAATTGTTTTGTAGGTTATGCAACTGATATAGAATTGTTCTCAAGGATGAACTAACCATGGAATATATAAAACCTTGAATGTCAACAACTGGTAAACATGTATCTATCTGTTGCATCATGCATACATTGATTCATTATTGCTGAAGTGATTGTTTGTACTGTGTGCTAAATTGTTTGAATGATTGAATTTGATTGAAAATGATTTTTACGAGTCTTAGTCGACTTCATCCTTAATTCAAGGGTCTTATGAAAATTTTGATAATTACATTGCTTTAAACCTTATGTTAAGATTGTTACTGTACAAGCAAGTTTCTCTGATTATCCTTAGACCAAGAAGGTGTGTTCTGAATAGTTGTAATCTCACGATGGCTGCCTCAAACCAATGCTCAAACAAAGGAAAAGGAAAGGAAGTTGTTGTGTCAAGAAATCTTGATCCTTCTGGATGGATTAGTGATGAAGAATCAAGAAGCAGATTTCTGATGAACCCAACAAAAATGATGGCATGTCCATACTACGTCAAGTTTAGGAAGTTCAGAAAAGAGGGGTTCAACTTTCCTGATTTACTGGAATTTCATGATCTCTCTAGTCTTGTACAAATGAAAGGTGTGTGGTATCCTGAGTTGGTAGAGGTATTTTATCACAATCTTAAATTTAAGAATGGCATCATGAAGTCCAGAGTAAAAGGTGTAAATATTGAAATGGATGATTTCATCTGGACATTATTCACTGGACTTAATGCAAAAGGGGCACTCTCACATTTACCCACCTCTGCCCTGGACTCAAGTTTAAGTATAAGGGAACTGTACTCAAATTGGAGAAGATATCCTGAAGATGCATCTCTACAAGAAAGGTTTCTACTTGATGGTTTAAAGAAAGAAGAAAGGGTCATTGCTCATATTTTGTCATGGATTATACTACCTGGAAGAATTACTCATAATCATCTAACCACTGGAGACATATACCTGATGCATGCTATCATCAATAAGGTTCCCACTAACTGGATAGAAGTGATTAAAAATCACATGAGGATGGCAGCTTTCAAAAACTCACCCTATCTTCCATATGTTGTTCTCATTAGCAGAATTCTATTGGTACAAGGTGTTAGACTAAGTGATGAAAAAAACCTGCTGCTGTGATTGCTCAAATGAGATAAATAGTGATACACTTAAGGAACTGAGGATGAAAAAGACTTTTATTGGATAGTTCTTTGAAGATGAAACAAGTTTTTCTCCTGTGACAAAATTTGAGATATTTGTGGCTGATCAATTAAGACCCATCAATAAAAGCTTGAATGATCAAGAGAGATCTCAATATGAAAGCAGTACACCAGATGAATACTCCACTGAATCATCTGACATGGACTAAGGACTATCAGCTGAAACATGCTAGTACTTGTAATAGTGTTAAGTCCTAGGCTAAATTTTCATTTTGTAGAATGGCTTAGAAAGCCATCTTTTGTTGCTTTTAATGTTTTGTTTCCTTGTTGTCCTTCTCCATTGTAATATCGTTTCTATCAAGGAAATGAAAATTTGCAGTTTGAATCAATCCATTTACTTAATCGGTTTGAATGAATTCTAATAAACTATTTGATTGATTCGACTTTGATCTGATTTAAGTCAATTGTGATTGAACTGTCATGCATCTATAGACATTGACTTCTATTTTGATATTATTTCATTCTTTCTTAACCACTATGCTTGATCTGGAAGAGGTTTTTGAAAGGTTTTGCAGGAAGGACATTGTTTTGAAGATTTACATTTGGAATTCAACAACTGCAAAGCAATGCATTCAACTGATGATTTAATGCATTCGACTGCGTCTATATGGGTAAACAATTCCAATCTTGGAATTTGATTCTATCCTTATTGTTTGCTTAAATCATTATTATTCTGCTATTATCTCTGATCTCTATATATTTAATATTCAGATTGAGATGATATTGTGAGATTGTTGATATTTTTATCATTACATATACATGTGATCTAAATTGTTTGAATGTGATACAAATATGGGCTTAATCTGTTACTTATCTGTGATATTTTGCATTGTGCAATCAAACTGTTTTTGAAAATCATGCATAATGACAAGGGGAGTATCACTGCTTTACACATTGCTACAATACATATCTATATTTCAAGGGGAGTTTACATTGTTTTGTGATGAACTTGTGATTTTGAGAGCATCATTGTACTTCATACATTACATATCTTTTTGATGCATCTTTGTTGTTTTTCAAAACTGCATAAATATCTGAAGCATTCCTTTTTCGTTAATGCACAAAGGGGGAGAGATATTAATGAGTGTATGAGAGCAAGTCTATATGGGGAGAATTGTTGCATCGTACTTTATCTGCTTGATATTTTTGCTGCATATGCAGAGTAACTAAACTGTGTTAATGTTTCTGATATATATGTTTTTACTCTGTCTGTTGCAGAACTGTACAAACATGGTTGTGTTATTAATCATTGTTGTGCATCATCAATAAAGGGGGAGATTGTTAAGATTGTTGACAACACAAAATCTATATCAAACTGGTTTTTGATGATGACAACTCAGTGCTTAATAACAATATATATGTTCCAGTATTGCATGTTCTTATTCTGTAATGTTTGTCATATCCGCTGAACATGTTTTGATTGAATTACATTGTATGTTCCTATGTTTGATTGAGTGTTATATTTGTGGAACATGCTTGTATTGAAATGTGAGATAAAATGTTTTTGATCATTACACATTTCTGAAAGAAAAGAACACAAGCATCTTTTGAACTTATAATTGTTGTGACAAAGTTCTAGTCCAGTCGAATACACTCTTAATGGTTTCTACTATGTTAAAATCTTTGTACAGATTTTGCGAACAAGTGTTGTGTGAGATTTTGAGTTCAAAAGAATTTCAAAGTGATTTTTCATGTGTCAGTCGACACTGTGAAATGTATATTCGACTGTGTTATTGTTCTGTTTGAAATTTTGTTAAGCCTACAAGCTCCAACGACTATATTTTCAAAAGTTAGTTAAAAATGTATGACCTGGTCAACTGTAATAAATGAGTCTTGATTTTGTTGACTGAGAAGTCTTTATGTTGATTGTCTGTTATAACTGTTTCAATATAGTCGACTGTATTAGTAGGCTATTCGACTATGAATCAATATGATGAAACAGAAAGCTATAAATAGACAGAACACGAATTGTTCTGTGACTTTTGTGATCTGACATTTTCATTTTCCTGTTTCAGATTGAATTCGTTAGAAGCTCCAAGAATTCTCCAAGAAGACGGTGGTGATCTTGCTTGAGAGAGATTCAGAAGGAGAAGTCATTGCTCTCACTGTTTGATCAATATCTGCACAGAGAAGGTGCTCATGGTTTTATCTTGAAGGCTCGGCATCCTGTGAAGACTGTTGTTTTTTACAGAAGGCTTGGCAACCTATGAAGTCTGTTGTGATACATTTGGCATCCTGTGAAGAGTTCTGGTGACACGTTGAGGATTGTTCGACGTGGGTGCAGATTGCAGAAGAGGGGATTCTTGCTGCAATTCTGGTTTTGTGTGTGCATCTATATTTGGTTTTCGGTTAGAGAGGAGATTTATATTTTTGCGTGGTGCTTCTATAAATTCCTTGTTGTAAACCGCAACCATTATAGTGCATTTGCTTCTTGGGTTGGAAGGACACTGGATGTAGGCATTGTTGGCCGAACCAGTATAAACACAGTGTTTGAATTTTCTCATCCCTACAGTCTTTATTTTTTTCAAGGAAAGATCAAAAGCTTTGAATTTTTCATACCAAGATTGCGAAAGGATTTTAATTTTGAATTAACACCAATTCACCCCCCATATTGGTGTAAAAAGAAGCCAACCTGTTTCGTAACAAGAACATGGATCATGGTCCATCAAATCGTGCATGGATGTATGATAGGTGTCATAAAGGAATAGGTGCTTTGAAAGAGTCTTTTGTATTGGGAGTTGAAGAGTTTATAATCAAAGCTTGTCAACAAGTCTGTTATCGCAATGAGGGGGGAGTTCGATGTCCATATTTGAAGTGTGATTGTACAAAGATTTTGGAAGAAAGAGTTTTGAAGGTTCACCTCTACAAAAATGGTTTCAAGCCTAATTATTTCATTTGGACGGATCATGGTAAAAGAATGCGAGCAGATGATGTACAGAATGATGTAACTTGGATGGGTGTAGAGACAAAAGTTTGTCCAAATAACCAATTTATGACAATGGAAGACATGGTGGATGATGCTCTTAGGCAAAATAAGTTGTGTCAAGCATCTAATTCGGATAACATTGAAGAGGCTCCAAATGAAGAAACACAAAGGTTTTTTGTTGAATGCAAACAAGTCGTTGTATGAAGGAGCATCAGACTCGAAATTATCAATGTGTGTCAGGCTATTAGCTTGCAAGTCCAATTGGAATATTCCTAACCAATGCATGGAATTTTTGCAAAAATGCTTAAGGATGAAACGCCCATCAAATCAAGTTTTCCTAAAACATACTACGATGCAAAAAAGTGTGTGTCAATGTTGGGATTAAAATCCCAGAGGATTGATTGTTGCGTGGATGGTTGCATGTTCTTCTATGATAATGAATATCGTAAGAATGATGACGCGTTGCATGAATGCCAATTTTGTGAAAAGCCAAGATATCAACTATGTAACACGGGAGCAAGTACTAAAAAAAACTTCCTACAAAATCAATGTTCTATTTGCCATTAATTCCCAAACTACAAAGAATGTATGCCTCAACAAAAACTGTAGGACAAATGACATGACACTATCAGAATAGATCAACGAATGAGTTTTGTGTCATCCATGCAATGGAGAGGCATGAAAGCACTTTGATAAAGTATATCCTGACTTTAATATCGAGCCACACAATGTACGACTCGGTTTATGCTCTGACGATTTTAACCCATATGTACAGGCATCAAATATACCATATTCATGTTGGCCATTAATTGTCACTCCTTACAATCTTCCTCCAGAAATCTGCATGTCTAAACCTTACATGTTTTTTATATGACTCATTCCAGGGCCATTTAATCCAAATGTTGGCATAAATGTGTACTTAGACCCCTTGATAGATGAATTGAAGAAGCTATGGATGAGTGTCATAACATATGATATTTCAAGGAAAGAAAACTTTATTTTGAGGGCCATGCTTCTGCGGACAATTAATGATTGCACATTGCAAGCAGCATACAAAGGCTTTTAGATTATATCATGGGGAAAAAATTATGGTTTGACTCCCATCAGAGGTTTTTACCAAATGACCATGCCTTTAGGAGGAATAGGAATGCTTTCAAGAAGGGGGAAGTGTGGAATAAAGTCAATGGTTATCCCAAAGAAACTTAAAATGGTCCACCAAGAATAAATGGATACGGTGAGTGACATAATTGGACGAAAAGAAGTATCTGTTGGAATCTACCATATTGAAAGGATAATTTGTTAAGGCAAAATCTTGATTTCATGCACATTGAAAAAAATTTCTTTGACAATATCTTTAATATGGTGATGAATGTTAGTGGGAAGATAAAAGAGAATGAAAAGGCCCTAATGGATTTAGGTTTGTATTGTAGACGAAACGACTTGGAGCTAAAAAGTCATAGTAATGGAATGAAGTACAAGCCAAAAGTAAATGATACACTTTTGTTAGACCAAACAAACACAAGTCTGTAATTAGGTAAAAGATCTTAGGATGCTTGACGAATATTCTTCTAACTTGTCAAGGTGTGTTGATGTCAATAGGGGAAAGCTAATTGGGATGAAAAACCATGATTGTCATGTGGTTATGGAATGCTTAATTCCTATATCGTTTAATTCTTTACCGAATCATGTTCTAAATCCCATCATAGAGATAAGACATTTATGATGCATCTCTGTTTTTTAAAACTGCATAAATATCTGAAGCATTCCTTTCTTGTTAATGCACAAATGGGGAGAGATATACATGAGTGTATGAGAGCAAGTCTATATGGGGAGAATTGCTGCATCATACTTTATCTCCTTGATATTTTTGTTGTATATGCAAAGTAACAGAACTGTTTTAATTGTTTGATATATGCTTTTGCTCTGTCATATGTTAATGTGTACAAACATGGTTGAGTTATTAATCATGGTTGTGCATCATAAAAAAAGGGGGAGATTGTTGAGATTGTTGACAACACAAACTCTATATCAAACTAGCTTTTAATGATGACAACAAAATGCTTAATAACAGTACACAAGTTGTTGCATTACATGTTCTTGTTCTGAATTATATGTCATATTTGTTGAACATGTTTTGTTGAATTGCAATGTATGTTCCTATAATATATTGTGTGTTATATTCGTGGAACATGCTTGTATTAAAATGTGCATAGAATATACTTGTATTGAAATGAGAAATAAAATGTTTTTTATTATTGCACGTTTCTAGAAAGAAAAAGATCACAAGCACCTTTATGAACTTATATTTGTTGTGACAAAGTTCTAGTTCAGTCGAATACACTCTTAATGGATTTGACTATGCTAAAATCTTTGTACAGATTTTGAGAACCTGTGCTATGTGAGATTTTGAATTGAAAAGAATTTCAAAGTGTTTTTCCACGTATCAGTCGACATTGTGGATTACATATTCGACTGTATTACTGATCTGTTTGGAATTCTGTTAAGCCTACACGCTCCACCAGCTATATTTTTCAAAAGTTAGTTAAGATTGTGTGACCTGGTCGACTGTCATAAATGTGTGTTGATTTTGTTGACTAAGGAGCCTTTGTTTCGACTGTCTGTTATAACTGTTTTAATACAGTCGACTGTATTAGTAGGCTATTCGACTGAGAAGCAATCTGAAATAACAGAAAACTATAAATAGACGGAACATGATTTGTTCTGTGACTTTTGTTAATCTATCATTTTCATTTTCCTGTTTCAGATTGAATTCTCTATTTTAGAAGCTCCAAGAATTCTCCAAGAAGACGGTGGTGATCTTTCTTGAGAGAGATTCAAAGGGAGGAGTCCATTGCGCATACTGCTTGATCATGATCTGCACAAAGAAGGTGTTGCTCATTTGATCTTGAAGGCTTGGCATCCTATGAAGACTGTTGCATTTGATTGATGGCTTGGCAACCTGTGAAGTCTGTTGTAATAGGCTTGGCATCTTGTGAAGAGTGTTGGTTACACGTTGAGGATTGTTCAACGTGGGTGTAGATTGTAGAAGAGGGGATTCTTGTTGCAATTATTGTTTTTGTGTGTGCAGCTATATTTGGTTTTGGGTTAGAGAGGGGATTTATATTTTTGCGTGGTGCTTCTATAAACTCCTTGTAAAAACCGCAACCATTATAGTGCATTTGCTTCCTGGGTTGGAAGGACACTGGATGTAGGCATTGTTGGCCGAACCAGTATAAAAACCAGTGTTTTTTTTTCTCTATCCTTGCACTCTTTATTTCCAATCGACTTTATTTGTTTAGCAGTCAACTGCGTTTTTCTGCTGCATTGAATTTTCATTACATGCATTTCAAGGAAAGATTAAAAAGATTCGAATTTTCATATCAAGATTGCGAAAAGAATTTGTTTTTGAACTAAGACCAATTCACCCCCCTTCTTGGTGTAAAATGAAGCCTACTTGTTTCTTAACATTGATGAATTATGTATGTGTGATAGCCAGAGGTTGTTATACATTTATATTCAACAATTAGTTCTCCCCATAAGGAAGTTGAGCGCTTTCACTTGTATACATTTAATAATCTCCTTTAATAAGATTAAGGGGTTCTGTATCTAGGGTGTTATTGTGAACATAACTTACCAATCATCATAGGAAGTGACTAGGATATGTTTTTCCTCTATGCATGAATTAAGAATCTCAAGATCTAAATCTAAGTATCGCTTCTCTTTAAGGTATTTAGCATAGGCAACTAGAGTGACAGGATCTGGTTTCGTTCCTGTTACATTTGCCGAGACAACTTTCTTCATAGCTTGAACTTCTTTCACCATATCATTATCTGCATGATAACCATATGTTAGTCGGTCCCACAATCTTCCATCTAATGGCTTACGACCATTCAAAAGCCTTTTGATATAGGCCTCATCCTTATCAAATTGACCATATTTACAATAAACACTTATCATTAAATTTGGAATTCTAGAATCAAAATTTGTATATTGAGATCCCATTCTTCCAAAATCTGTTCTCCCCCCTCAATGTCATCCAACTTTACTAAAGAGCTCAACATACATATGTAACTCAAGTTACAGGAATTTTTAAGACTTTTGAAAACATTCCAAAGCCTATAAACCTCATCCTTGATCTCAATTAAGGCATAGATAGTTTGAAAGATTCATAACCAAGTCTCGTAGTCTTTCCTTTGGCTAAATGCTCTGATTTCTTTAACTTGGTTGTGACCTTCTCAATTTTATGTATTGTCCTATAAGCATTTGCTGCACTACAATATGTGTACCAATCCACAACTACCAAGGGATCATCTTCCATTTGCATAAGTAACTTCTCCATCTCCTCCCCCATGTACCAATGGTTTGAATTAAACTATTTTATTGTACAACTACTTGAAATCCAACTCCAAAGCATTTCTTTTTTCATATTTCCTTGTGTTTGCTTCTTGTAAGTACAACTGCATCATATTGGAGATCAAAACTCTTTTCACACACTTACACTTTCTAAAGGAAGAACAATTATAGAGAACAACATCTGACTTTTGCATATTTTTCATAAGCTTACACATCCACACATATATCTTATAAAGATTTCAACACTTCTACTTATTCAAACCTATTATTTCTAATAACAGAGAAAGGTTTCATGGAAGCCTAAGGATGAGGAAACACCAAGGCATTTGATAGACTCTCAAATATGTATAAACAAGCTAGAACTGAAGGAAAAAAACATGATTGGATGGGGGAAAATGTTTGGAATGGTCTTCTGGAAAAGTGGAACATGTCACTTTATAGACAAAAGTGTGAAACGGCGAAGAAGAATCGAACATCTGAAAAGGGTGGTTGTTTGCACAGTAGAGTATTTATAAGCATGTATGACCATGTTATTCATTTGGTATGACATGTACATTTTATTTTTTAAATTTGTCATCATAAACTTTACAAATATTTGATAACAACTCATTTTGTTTGCAGTCAGAGGAACTTGGTCGGTCAGTGCATGTTGACGAAATCTTTCAGTAGACACATATTCGTCAATCAACAGTCTTTCAATCAATCTGACAACGAAATAGGAAATATGACAGACAGTAATGATAACCAGAATGGTAGACGTATCCTGGCAGATTATGCAACAGTCACTGGCCCTCTTCATTTTAATAGCATTGTTAGGCCGACGTTAATGCTACAAGCAAGGAGATGAAGCCTACTCTCATTCAACTGGTAAAGAGCAACCAATTCAATGGATTATCTCACGAGAATCCATATGAACATCTGACCACGTTCAATGAAATATGAAATATAATGAAGATAAATGGCGTGCTAGATGAGGCTATTAGACTTAGCTTGTTTCCTTTCTCTTTGGGAGGCAACGCTAAGATGTGGCTTAATTCATTCCCAGAGAATACCTTCACTGAGTGGGAAAATGTGGTGGCTAAATTTCTGAATAAATATTTTCCTCGGTCAAAGGTCAATAAAGGTAAGCAAGAAACTTCTTTGTTTAGATAGGGCATGGACGAGACTCTAGGTTAACCGTGGGAAAAATTCAAAGGGTTATTGTAGAAGATGCCCACACATGGCTTTGGTGAACCTACGGTGGTCATTCTATTCCTTGGAGAACTAAGCTCGCAGACAAAATTGATGTCGGATGCCTCAGCCAGAGGTAATATCAAGTGGAAGACTTCAGTGGAAGCCTATGAGTTGATTGAAAATATGGCCACCAATAACAATGAGATGCATAGTGAAAGAGCTCAATTTCAACAGAATGGAGTTATACAATTACAATCCCAAGATGATGTGTTGGTGTAGAATAAGTTTATGACTCAACAATTGGAGACTCTTATGAAGAAAATCTCTCAACTGCCTAAGGAGTTGCAAAATTTCTCTCAAGTTCAACAACAACTTTGTGAGCTATGTGTTAGAAATCATGTGAGCGGACAATGTGCTATGCAAGCCAATACCCAAGAAGAAGTCAATTTTATGGATAGTCAGGGTCGCACTAATTACAATCAAGGGTGGAAACCTCACCCAAGCATGGGTCAAGGGCAAGCTGGACAATTCAATAGACCGCCACAATAACAATGTAACCAACAACCTTCCTTATCACACAAAATGGCAAAGCTAGATGACATACTTCAACAGTTTATGCAAGTGTCCATCTCCAATCATAAAAGCATTGACGCTGCAATCAGAAGTTTGGAGATACAGGTTGGTCAACTAGTTAAGAAGTTAGAGGATTTTGGGGCTAATATTGCAGTTAACCCTAAGGAGGATTGTAAAGCAATTATTACTAGAAGTGGCAAGATGTTCGATGAGAGAAAAATAGAGAGAAAAGAGAAAGCGAAAAAGAAGAAGATGAGAGAAAACAATAGGAGAAAGAAGAGATTGAGGGAAAAGAAAAGGAGAAAGATGAGAGAGAGAAATAGAAAGAAGAAGAGGATGAGAGAAAAAGGAAAAATATTATTTGAAAAACCCCTTCCTTATCCAAACAATTTTTCAAGGAAGGAATAAGAAAAGCAATTTGAGCGATTTATGGATATCTTTAAGCAATTAGAGATTACTATACCTTTGACTGAAGCGTTGCAACAAATTCATGCCTATGCTAAATATTTGAAGCAGTTCCTCACTAAAATGATGACATACCGAAAGGAGGGAACAATTAAAGTGAAAGTTAATTGTAGTGTTATTATGTAGAAGGCGCTTCCTCCCAAATTTAAAGATTCAGGAAGTTTCACTATTCCGTGCACCATTGGAGACTGTGATGTAGGGAAAGCTCTTGTTGACTTAGGGGCTAGCCTCAATTTGATGTCCCTATCTATGCTAAATAAGATTGGTGGTCTTGAAGTGAAGCCAACAAGAATTATGCTTCAGTTGGAAGATAGGTCCATCAAATACCCTTATGATGTGGTAGAAGACGTAGTGGTGAAGATTGATAAACTCCAATTCCTGGTGGACTTTGTAGTGATGGAGATGGAGGAAAATGCATAAATATCGCTCATCCTTGGACGACCATTCATGAAGACAGCTAAGGTTGTCATTCATGTAGATGATGGAGTTTTAACATTGAAAGACCAATATGAAGAGGTGACTTTTAATATCTTCGATAATGTGCAGCTAATCCAAGTGAATCAAACTATTCCTAAAATACCAGATGAGGAAGTTTTAGTTGTGACCAGTCTACCTGATAAAGTTGCCAACTTGGTCAAAAAGGGCCTTAGTTATTTCTCTACAAAAGTGGAAGGAGAGGAAGAAGAGAAGGAATGAAAATTGGTTCAACAACACCCTGATGTGAATAGTGATGAACCCAAACCTGGCACACCAGTGAAATTCAAGAACAGGGTATAGGTTGTCGAGACTATCAAGGCAAACAGAGTTCTTGAGATTGAGGCTCCTTACTCTAGGAAAGTCAAGTTAGTGAAAAGAAAATTTGCTGAGATTTTGTTGGTGTCATGAAGGAAGGAAGAATGCCAACATTAAAGATCCAGATTGAGCATAATGGTGTCAAGCTAATGTCGTTAAACAAAGCACTTATTGGAGGCAACCCAACTTTTTAAACTTGCTTCTTTAGTTGATCTAATTATTTTGTTTGAATTGTGTTTTGAGTTATGTAAATTTCTTAATGAATAGTTGATGCAATGGTGTGGTTTGATTTGATTATGAAGCTACCTTGTGCTTGCTTTATTGTATTGTGATTGATGTTGTGATAATGAATGATTTAGCTTTTAAGTAGATGGTGGTTGCTCATAATTGTTTAAGACAGATGCATGATTTCAATTGTGATTAATATGATGGGAGGGATGTTTATCAAATTATGGAACTTGAGTTAACCTGTGAGAGTTTGGACTCCAGAGTTATTGTTGATTGAATGCTATTGCTTTGGACTCATAATTGATTTTGCCTGAGTTTGTATGTTAAACCACTTGCTTGCTTGTTACAAATGATCAAAGCCATCTGTTTTTTTCCCTTAAAGTCAATGCTAATATTTTAATCCAACAAAAGAAAACAATGTTTGTTTTATCCTTTGAACCTTGAGCCTAAATATGAAAGAAAAAACCTTTTTGAAATCCTTGCCTTGAGTTGAGTTGAGTATTTTTTTTTTTTTGGAATGGTAATGGAGAATGGTTCAAGTTTGGGGTTGTTGAGAAATTGGAAAAAGTTGTGAAAATAAAAAGGAAAAAAGCATTTAGCAAAGTAAAAGAAAATGAAAAAAAGAAAAAAAGAAAGAAAAGATGGATAAATGAGCTCAATGAATGAAAAGTTAGGGTTAAGATGAGAATGGTTTCTCAAGTGAAAGGAAAAAAAGAGACGGTTGTTAAATGATGAAATTATTAATTATTTACTCTCTTAACTTAAGAAATTTTTTTTCCTGGAAACACCAGTTTTCTTCTTAACCCAGCCATGTTACAATCCTTAAAGCGTCCTTGTGATGATAACTTGCGTATGAATGTGTTTGATGTTGGTTAAATGACAGGCAAAGTTGATTTATGTAACATTGTGAGATTAGAGTGAAAGAGTCACCTCACTATATACCTTTGAGCTTGAGTGAAACACTTTCCTTGGTGAGAAATAGTTCCATGCATTATAGGATAATATTCTTGCTTGTTCTAGAAGAAAATGCTTTGTGATATGTCAGACCATTGTAGTTTATCTATGTTGTTTATGTTGAGATTGCTGACAACAAAAACTCTATATGAAACTAGTTTTTGATGATGACAACACAATGCTTAATAACAGTACACATGTTGCATTACATGTTCTTGTTCTGAAGTATTTGTCATATCTATTGAACATGTTTTGTTGAATTGCAATGTATGTTCCTATGATTAATTGTGTGTTATATTCATGGAACATGCTTGTATTTAAATGTGCGTGGAATATACTTGTATTGAAATGAGAAATAAAATGTTTTTTATTACTGCACATTTTTGGAAAGAAAAAGATCACAAACACCTTTATGAACTTATATTTGTTGTGATAAAGTTCTAGTCCAGTCGAATACAATCTTAATGGATTCGACTATGCTAAAATCTTTGTACAGATTTTGAGAACCTGTGCTATATGAGATTTTGAGTTGAAAAGAATTTCAAAGTGTTTTTTCATGTGTCAGTCGACATTGTGGATTACATATTCGACTGTATTACTCTTCTGTTTGGAATTTTGTTAAGCCTACATGCTTCAACGGCTATATTTTTCAAAAGTTAGTTAAGATTGTGTGACCTGGTCAACTGTCATAAATGTGTGTTGATTTTCTTGACTGAGGAGTGTAACATCCCAATAATTATAGTATTAAACTATAATATAGTTATTACATTCTTGATATGATTGAACAGTCATAGAAACGAGGAATAAAAGTTTTCCTCAATATACAAACCATCACTCAATTTTTAAACTTAATACATTTCAAACCTAAAACAATTAAAATAGGGATCTCGTTCATAAGAGCTAAACACTAGTCGATCCTCCATCTAGCGCATGTTCCACCAGCTTCTCACCATTTTCTGCTCACACCCACCGGATGATCATCGCCAGAGAAAACACACAACACAACAGTAATCACCAAACAATAGATAAAGCAAGGGTGAGCTATTGTAACAAAATAACATAATATATTTAAATTAATAACATGATATCTAACCTATAAATCAAATCTCTTAATAATACAATAAACACACCATGATCATCATAAACTCAACCCAATCAAATAATCGTATGAATATCGAACTCTAATTAGGTTCTATGCTTGCAGTGGTACTTTACTCAGATACATCATATCCTACTCTGTCCCCCAAAGTGAATCTTCGGATATGGATGCACCTATTTGCTAGCTCAATTATCATATCCTACTCTGTCCTCCCAAACTGGATCTTCAGATATAATTACAACCACTGAAGCTACATCCTTCCTACTTTGTCCAACTTCTCAAGATGGATCCTCGGTAAGGATTTCCCACTCTCCACCAAACTCTTATTATGTTCAAATACATAGATTTCACATCCAACCTAATATAATACATTCAACAGAAATTTCATATCCATTGAGTATTTTACAAAAATAAAATCAGCAGAATATAATCTGTTTGATAAGAATCAATTAAAACACATCGAGTAGACTTCCAGGAAAGAGAGATGTGTCACAATAGACAACTTAAGTACCAGGTCTTTCCTTAGCCAAAGTTTTCCTCAACTTGTTATTAACAATATTCTTATTTACAAATTCAAAATAACAACATATAATATTAACACAGAAATTCAAATAGTTATATAACAAGCACATAAGTTTTTCATTAACAGTAATTGCACAAAATTTCAAGACATAAATAGTTATAAAAAAAATATTTTATAATATAAAAACTTAGAAATTTTAGCTCCCCTTACCTCTTCTCCAGACTTAGTTTTCTACTCAGAAGTTGTTCTCCCGAAAGTCCTTCAGAACCTCTATTCTTCTAAAATTTTCTTCCCATCTCTTTTCTTCTCTATTTTTTTTTTCAAGATTTCTCACTTAATTATTCCTCTCTTTGTGCAGAATAAGCTCCTCTCCCATGGCTATTTATAGTCCAAAAATTTCACTATTCAAATTATTATCATTTTTTTTATTTATTTATTATTTTAATATTATTTTATTAATATTTTAATCACCACTTGCAAAACCACTTGCAAACCTTATCCTTCCTTAATCATGCAACTCAGATATTCTTATCCTCTAAAATAGGTTCTCAAAATTTTAAACCCCTCCTTCTGAAATTATTAAAATTTTTTATCATAAATTTAAATTTTTATAACCTTAATTATATTTTCTATTCATTAAAATTATTATAATAATGCTAAAATTTACTACTATTTATTAAAATAGATATTTTTCATGGGTCTTACAAGGAACCTTTGTGTTGACTTTCTGTTATAACTGTTTTAATACAGTCGACTGTATTAGTAGGCTATTCGACTGAGAAGCAATCTGATCTAACAGAAAATTATAAATAGACAAAACACGAATTGTTTTGTGACTTTGTTGATCTAACATTTTCATTTTCCTGTTTCAGATTGAATTCTTTGTTTTAGAAGCTCCAAGAATTCTCCAAGAAGACGGTGGTGATCTTTCTTGAGAGAGATTCAAAGGGAGGAGTCCATTGCGCATATTGCTTGAGCATTATCTACACAAAGAAGGTGTTGCTCATTTGATCTTGAAGGCTTGGCATCCTGTGAAGACTACTGCATTTGATTAAAGGCTTGGCAACCTGTGAAGTCTACTGTGATAGGCTTGGCATCCTGTGAAGAGTGTTGGTTACACGTTGAGGATTGTTCAACGTGGGTGCAGATTGTAGAAGAGGGGATTCTTGTTGTAATTCTTGTTTTTGTGTGTGCAACTATATTTGGTTTTGGGTGAGAGGAGATTTATATTTTTACGTGGTGCTTCTATAAATTCCTTGTTGTAAAAACCGCAACCATTATACTGCATTTGCTTCCTGGGTTGGAAGGACACTGGATGTAGGCATTGTTGGCCGAACCAGTATAACAACCAGTATTTCATTTTCTCTATCCCTACACTCTTTATTTCCAATCGACTTTATCTGTTTAGCAGTCAACTGCGTTTTTCTGCTGCATTAAATTTTCATTACTTGCATTTCAAGGAAATATTAAAAAGCTTCGAATTTTCATATCAATATTGCGAAAAGTATTTGTTTTTGAACAAACACCAATTCACATCTATTATGAAGTTTAAACTATATCAAATGGATGTTAAAAGTCCTTTCCTAAATGGTTATCTAAAAGAAGATGTATTTGTTGAACAACCACCTGGTTTTGAAGATTATAAAAATCCAAATCACATATTTAAGTTAAAGAAAGCTCTTTATGGTCTAAAATAAGCACCTAGATCTTGGTATGAAAGGCTTGGGAATTTTCTGCTAGAAAATAAATTTAATAGAGGTGAAGTTGAATCTACTTTGTTTATAAAAGGAGTACGAAAACATATTCTGCTTACCCAGGTATATGTTGATGATATTATATTTGGATCAACTAATAAATCTCTTTGTGAGGATTTTGCTAAGACTATCCAAGGTGAGTTTAAGATGTCAATGATGGGTGAATTGACATTCTTCCTTAGTTTACAAATCAAGCAAATGAACGAAGGTTCGTTTCTTCCCCAAACTAAATATTGTAGAGAAATATTGAAGAAATATGAGATGGATAAAGTAATGAAGCTTCCACTCCTATGACAACATCTTGCTATCCTTACAAGGATGAATCAGGTACGCTCATAAATCAAACTCTATATAGAGGCATGATAGGTTCATTGTTATATCTTCAGCTAGTAGGACATATATCATGCAAAGTGTGTGTGTTTGTGCTAGGTACCAAGCTAGTCCTAGAGAGTCTCACCTTACCGTAGTTAAGTGTATCCTTAAGTACCTTAAAGGAATTGTGTCTTTTGGGTTGTGATATCCTTTTGGGGCTGTGAATGCCCCTCCAAATGTCCCAAATTGTATTTTCAAAATTTTTCCTGCAATTAATAATGCAAATAATTAGCTCAGAATATTCAAATTAATTAAAATTAGAATTTCCAGTCAAATTAAGCACAAATAGCAAAAACAAAAAAATACCAGACATTTAAGCACAATTCCTGATTAATTCTGGCACAATAAACTAAGTGGAGTCAAGAAAATATTGACTCATCAGGCTGAACCTACTCTTGTAGGGTTTTCAAATGCAGATTATGGAGGCTATAACATATATAGAAAAAGAACTAGTGGTATATGTCAACTCTCAGATAGTTCCTTAGTTTCATGGCATTCTAAGAAACAAGCCTGTGTAGCCCTTTTTCACCATTAAGGTTGAGTATATTGTTGTAAGTAACTGTTGTACCTAAATCTTATGGATGAAATAGCAATTAAATGATTTTGATATATACCTTGACCAAATACCTCTTAAGTTTGATAACACTAGTGCCATCAATCGTACTAAGAATCTCTAGAACCAAACATATAGAGATTAAGCACCACTTTCTTAGAGACCATATCCAAAAACGGGATTGTAAGATAGAGTATGCAGATGTCAAGCACCAATTAGCTTATATTTTCACTAAAGCATTGCCCAGGAATAGGTTTTATGAGTTTAAAAGGGATTTGAGGATCCTAGAAATTGCCTAAGGGTCTTGTTTGTTGCATTTTGCATGTTTTCGAAAATTCTCGTGCAATAATCGATTATCCCCTGCTAATAATCGATTATCCATCCCTTAGAGCTATCATAGGTTCAACAATAATCAATTACTAGGAAGTCATAATCAATTCTTTCATCTCTGGACTTCTGGTTTTTGAAACGATAATCGATTATCACTTGGAATAATCAATTATCACGCGTGTTATGACGTTGGAGCTCAAAACTAGCTGTTGTAACGACTATAAACGACTCTTTTTTTTCATTTATATCCTTTGTCCGTACACTATAAATAGAGGTCCTTAATCTATTATGTTCACATACATTAAGTGTTATATTCATTTGTGAAGCATTTTGTGCAATCTGGTTCTTTTCTTGTGCATCTTAAGTTCCAACCCCTTAGTTTTCATAGCTTAAACCTTCTACATGGTTGATAGAAGAAAGCTTTAAAGTAGAAGGAGCTCTCGCCCATCTACCTCTACCAATCCAAGGCCTCGCGAGAATAATCTTAGCAAGTTGATTTCAGATGAAGAAAAACACTATGGAGAGAAAGCTGATCTTTGCAAAGTTTCTTGATCTTAACTGGTTTCATATATATGGGTTTCAGTTTCCACCTCTTCTCTTCCACCAGGGTATTCAATCGCTCATTGAGATTCAAGGTAAATTTTACCTAGATTTGGATAGAGTATTTTCTTTTAACTTAAAGGCTAGAGATGAGGTCTACTATTCAAATGTTAAGAGAGTAGACATTGTTTTGGATGAAGATATATGGACCATAGTGGCTTAGATCCACCTACATGAAGATGTTGTGATGCTGACTCAGGGCTTAAAAGGCTTCAACAAGATCATGGCCTTTCGTTCCTTCTTGAAGAATCTTGAGGTATAGGTAAACAGGAAGCAATTGCTTGTGGATGGCCTTAGGAGTGATGAAAGGCTTATCCACTGTGTGATCGTGTGGCTGCTTTGTCCACCTGCTTCGAATCATGCTTAGTGCTCTGAGGCAGATCTGATGATCATTTATGGGATAGTCAATGAGATCAAGATTAATTGGCCAAGCTTCATATGTGACACTATGATTAAGGCTAAGAGGTACACTCATTATCCTCTTCCCTATGCTCTTTTGGTTCCAAGAATTTGTGAATACAAGGGACTAGATGTCACAACTGAGGCATTCTAGAGCACTCATCCCGGGAGTCAAATATGTTGGTACCAACGGGGTATGGTTTGAAGAGTATAACGCAGCGGAATTAAACTTAGAATAAGCGGAAAGCGTGTTCAGTCACTTTTTAAAATAAGTTGGTCCTTTTTCGAAAATCAATTTTCTTTCAGAAAATTTATCAAACAGTTGATATGCGTAAACAGTAAATAGTGTAGGGAATAGAAAATCACACAAGTAATTTTTATACTGGTTCGATTCAACAGAATCTACGTCCAGTCGTTAATCACTCTAAAGAGTGATTAACAGTTCCACTAAAAAATATTTCACAGATTACAATAGACAGTGAAAAAGAACTGATAAAAATAAACCTTCCTTCGACGAATGATTCGCGAGCTTCTCCTATTCACGAGACTAGGCACAGCACCTTACTAACTCGAAGAGAACCGCTCCGGCAATCGACCAACGATTCGCGAGCTTCTCCTATTCACGAGACCAAGCAAGGGAACTTTGAACTTTAGCTTCTGAGAACTTCCTCTGACAAACAGTATTCTACTGAGCTTCTATTCAAAAAATTTATTTTCTGAAGTTCTCAAAGCACCTATTTATAAGCTCAGGGTCAGAAACTGAAAAGTCATCTCCCAACTGCCACAAATAATCGATTATTGTAAGTGATAATCGATTATTCAAGTCCGTTACAGGTTTTTCAAAAATTGATAATCGATTATATGAAATGATAATCGATTATTCCTGAATGACTTGTGATAATCGATTATTGCTTCTCCATAATCGATTATTGCAGTTAAAAATGCAAGTTTTACAAAGTTTATAAGACTTTCCTACTACAATTAATTTATACAAATTGCTTTTAAATAATTTTANACTCTTNTTCAACTAAGNCTTCTTGCANCATCATCAAAACAATCGTCTTCAAGATTTACCAATACTCCTTATTGGTAACAATCTCCCCCTTTTTGATGATGATCAAAAATACAATTTTAAAAGCAACTTTGGCTATCCTGAAAAAACATACAAGCTAACAAACAACAACAGAGTTAGCAATACCTGTATCAATTTATATTTCTCCCCTTATATTATTCTTCTCCCCCTTTTTTATCATAAGCAAAAAGATTAATGTAAAGAGCTCCCCCTTAATATGATCTCCCCCTCAATTATACAATGTATGCATAAAACAAGAGATCATGTTATTCATAAAAGAAAGGATTACATAAACACCATAAGGAGAAACATAAAAGACAGAAATATAACATAGAGATAAGAACAACAACCAATCAATAAAGCACTCAGACAAAAAAATCTTAATTCTAAAATTCAGGACTTAGGATCTCTCGGGTGATTGAAGGTTTAGGTGATTTTCAATATTTCCTAGATGAACATCAATGTCAAGAATTTGATCAACCATATAACTTTCATGAGCTTGCTGCAATTCACAAATTTGATCAAAGTGAGGTTTCAGGGCAAGACTCATATCTTCTAGTTATCACAAAAGTTCTCAATCAAAAGCTTCACCCCTTTTTTTTAAAAAAAAAAAATCCAAAGTTTATGCTCCTCATAAAATAAGTAACTTAAAAAAATTTAAATCCTTTTAAAAGTACTCCTCCTAAATGTAATAATCCCCTTTTAAAAAAATTTTAAAAAAGTTTTTTGTTTTACGCAGATAATCGATTATTACTTTAAATAATCGATTATTTGTGATCCAAATTGTCAAAATCTAAATTTTTAGGCCGAGATAATCGATTATTACCCTTTGGTAATCGATTATTTACGTTAATTTCCGAAAAAACAAAGATTTAGGCCAAATTTTCAACCTAAAACACATCTAGCATTCATAAAAGGTCCAAACATCTAATAGCCTTACATATCTCCCCCTCAAATGGTTACCAGGTATCACAAGATCATGTCATAAGATGTCAAACAAAAATTTCTCTTAACTCAAAAGCAGATTCTGAAAAATATTTTAAGATTTGTTCAATCCAAAACAATGCAGATATGCTTACAAGGCAGTTCAGAAAAGTATTTGAACTTCCAAACCATTTTCAATATTTCTTAGCAAGTCAAATTCAGCTTTTATCAGACTTTATCAATGATTCTGCAATCAATTTATAAACTATAATGAAAGCAACAATAGCTAATATGAATGTGATCACATCACAACAGCTCAAGGTTTAACAGGAAAGCATTTCTACTGGCATAATTAGTTCAAAAGCTAATTTTGACAGCATAACTTATAACTTCCCAACCAACAACTATGATTCATGCACTCTCATATCCTAATTTGTTCAACCCCATGAATTTAGTTGTGCATATCAAAACAACATAAAAACATTCGAACAATATGCAGCAATCAGATTTAATTCAATAAAATTGTTTATCTTGGTCCAAAGAATTTTATCTCCCAACTTTATCAACTACTTCAAGCTTCTCTTAAGAAACTTAAAGCACATAAATCTTTCTTTCAAGTTTCAGAAAACAGAGAGAAGAATCTTCTCAGACAATATTTGTTAGACTAAGCAATTAGAAATTTGAGGTAAAATAAGACAGCTACAAATTGACAAACAAGAAGCTATGAGACATTTAAGAAATAGTCAAATTTGGGTGCTTCAATTTTCATCTTTGAGCTTGCGCTGGTCTTTCAGCCTTTTAGAAGGATTTAAAAGTTTCTTTTGAATCATTTATTTTAGATATCTCACAAGTACCTAGCTTTTGCTACAGGTTTACTCAAATGTAAGTACATCATACAAACCTCAGGAATAAGCAATTAAACCAGCAACTTGTTATCAGCAAAAGATTTAAAAATGGTGGTTTGGAGAGTGAAAATACCCAAGGCTGTGAAAACACAAGATTCTTTTGTTATGAACATGTTTAAATCAGAGAAATGAACTTGCGATCACAACTGATTGATGTTAAACAACAGTGTTTCTAAAATTTACTTATCCAGATCCAATTATGTGTNAATTTTAAATATAATGAATCAAATAACTTTTAGACACCTAATTGGTCTCAAAAACAATTTTGAAAGCTTGAATAAGACAATATGAAATTATTGCAAGATGTTCAGCAATTAACTAGTGGAAAATCAGAATTTTAAAAACTGAAAAATTTACTCAACCAAGGAAATGCAGTTTTGCCTAACTTCTTTTAAAAGACTATTCCTTTGTGAATTTCACACCAAAATTTTTAACACAAAAGCTGATTTAGATTTTATCTTTCAACAATATTTTAAACCAAATAATTTACAGCACAATTATGCAAATTTGATATGTTCATTTACTGCATCCAAGCTCTCAATGTGAATTATCATAGCTCATATGGTAAGCATTTGAACTTAAAAACAAATTTTCACAGAAACAACTTCAAAACAGAGATGATACTTTAATGATCAAATGTCTTTAATCATCCAAAAATACTAATGAAAAAATTGTTAGTAAGCTCATTTGAATGACTTTTTCATAATTTTGATGTTGGACAGAGATTACACCAAAGGTAATCTTCAAAGTACTCATGAAATTGAATATTAATCCAATTAAATACAGATTCAATTTTCAGCTAACAGCAAAGCGCTGAAATAATAATGCATATGACTAATCATAACAAAGATAAAATTCAGCACATGAATGTCTCAAATAGATGAATTTCACTGATTAAAGTGTGTAAACATACAATAGCACACCATAGGATGAATGAATCAGTGATGGACATATCATTCACTCAAACAGACATGAATATGACAGTAATCAAATAATGGAAGATCAAAAAGAATACAATACAACAACACAATTTAAACAATACTTAGCTCAATCACTTTGTGCTCGAACCAAGGCTTTGGATATCACTTGATGGATTCACTTCCTAGCTTGGAGCATCAATTCCAAAAGCAAAATATTATAAAGTTCTTTTCTCCTTTTGAAAAACTTATTCTGCAAAACATAGCAATATAGTTTTTGGTACCCATAATCTTATTTGGGTCCTTGAGGTTAGAGACATATTACTTTACAATAGGAATCCAAGTATATTTTCCATTTGGAACTCCAAAATGTTTAATGTTGCATTTGTTAGAAGTATGTCCCTTTTTCATGCAATAAAAACAACAAACAACATGCACCTTATTTTTAACAAAAGTTCCTTTCTCAACCCATACCCTACGGGTTCTTTTAATTTGAGGTTTCCTATGTTGATGCATGTTCTTGTTTTTAACATTTTCCTTTCTAAAACCATTTTGAACATGTGAAACAGATTTGGTTGCTTTAGCAAGCAAATTTTCAAGAATATTTATGTCAAACATGTGACTTTTACAAGACAGACACTCAACAGATTGATTATTTACATCAAATTCAGATAATTTCATTTTAAGGTTACTAATTTTGTTTCTCAAAACAACTTCTTCATCTAATGCACTTTCATATTTAATTTTTAATTCCTTAAACTCATTTTTCAAATTTTTATGATCGGTATCTAATTTCTCATATTCATTTAACAATTCAAGAAAAGCTTTTTGTAAATCAAACTCACTGGTTTCAAGGCTAGAAGAACTTATTTGGCTTGTAGTGTCATCAGTAGCAACCGTCAAACATAGGTTTACTTCTTCAACAGAATCACTTGAACTACAAGTGCTTGATGTAGTATCCTCCC
The DNA here is from genome assembly GCF_000741045.1 of Vigna radiata var. radiata. Lineage (NCBI taxonomy): Eukaryota > Viridiplantae > Streptophyta > Magnoliopsida > Fabales > Fabaceae > Vigna > Vigna radiata. The sequence goes on from NC_028355.1 coordinate 9,419,570, forward strand.
AAGCAATGTAGGCCTTCTTCTTTTTGTGAGATTTCTTTGCTTTTCTTTCTTTATTTCCTTTGTTGCCTGAACAATCAGCTTTCACATGGCCTCTTTCACCACATCCATAACATTTGAAGCTTGATGTCGAGCCTTGATTGTTCTCCTTCTTCTTCTTCGAGATTTGGCTTTCACTATTTGCCATTAAGCATATATTTTCTTCCCCATTAAAATCGCTTGAGCTTGAGAAGTTTGATGTAGAGTTTGAATCACACAGTGACAACTTATCCACATCTATGACTTCATTATAACTATCTTAAAATTTTCCACATTTCCTGTGCACTTTTATAAAAAGAAACTTTAAAGAATTCATCAGTGGTTAGTACAGATAAAATTATATTTCGAGCCTTAATATCAAATTGGACTCTTCTGTTTTCCTCAACAGTCCAGTCAAAATATGATTTTTCTACTTCAACACCATCAACTGTAATTTTTGGAATATAAGGACCATTTTGTACAGCTTCCCAGATGCCTCTGTCAACAGACCCCATAAAAATTTCCATTCTGACTTTCCAGAATGCATAGTTATCATCAGTAAAAAGTGGTGGTCTGTTAATAAAAGCACCCTCGGCATATACAAGGTTTTGGTTGTGACCGACCATTTTCGCAAATTTTGAAAAACTATCAAAGCAAGCTCTAATACCAATTGATGGTACCAACGGGGTATGGTTTGAAGAGTATAACGCAACGAAATTAAACTTAGAATAAGCGGAAAGCGTGTTTAGTCACTTTTTAAAATACGTTGGTCCTTTTTCGAAAATCAATTTTCTTTCAGAAAATTTATCATATAGTTGATATGCGCAAACAGTAAATAATGTAGGGAATAGAAAATCACACAAGTAATTTTTATACTGGTTCGATTCAACAGAATCTACGTCCATTCGTTAATCATTGTAAAGAGTGATTAACAGTTCCACTAAAAAATATTTCACAGATTACAATAGACAGTGAAAAAGAACTGATAAAAACAAACCTTCCTTCGATGAACGAACCGAAAGAAGAACACTCAGCCAACTCGAAGAGAACCGCTCCGGCAATCGACCAACGATTCGCGAGCTTCTCCTATTTACGAGACCAAGAAAGGGAACTTTGAACTCTAGCTTTTGAGAACTTCCTCTGACAAACAGTATTCTACTGAGCTTCTGTTCAAAAACGTTATTTTCTAAAGTTCTCAAAGCACCTATTTATAAGCTCAAGGTCAGAAACTGAAAAGTCATCTCCCAACTGTCACAAATAATCGATTATTGTAAGTGATAATCGATTATTCAAGTCTGTTACAGGTTTTTCAAAAAGTGATAATCGATTATATGAAATGATAATCGATTATTCCTGAATGACTTGTGATAATCGATTATTGCTTCTCCATAATCGATTATTGNAGTTAAAAATGCAAGTTTTACAAAGTTTATAAGACTTTCCTACTACAATTAATTTATACAAATTGCTTTTAAATAATTTTAGACTCTTTTTCAACTAAGTCTTCTTGCAGCATCATCAAAACAATCGTCTTCAAGATTTACCAATACTCCTTATTGGTAACAAAATACTGAGTTCTTCCCTCCGTCAGATGGGTTTCATCTTGCAAGGAAATAGCTACGTCCATCGTGATGATGTGAGGAACCCAAAAGATGAAGGTGATGACCAGGAGATGGATGATATCCAGGATGAAGCGAGACCGTCTACACCAGCTCCATCCAGCCATTCTTATTCCTTAGAGATTTTATCTAAGCAATTATCTAACATGTCTATTCTTCAAGCCCTTAAGCATAAAGAAGTGTGCTCTTTTCTTAGGAGTTTAGATGATATGGTCCACGTACTAGAGGATTTAGTTCAACCTCTAGATGATGATGATCATGTTGAGTTCTAGACATCCCTCATGCATATCATTTGCATTTGTATCTCTTCCATGTTATGTTATGATTTCTTTTCCTTTAATGAAAATTTGTCGTAATATTTATCAAGGGGGAGTTCTCTAATTTAGGGCGAGAAATTTTTCTAATCATACATAGCGCTTTTTAATAATAATAAAAAAGGGAGAAGTATGTTTAAAAGGCTTAATTATATTTATCTCTTGTCCACTAATCCCTTTTCGTAAGTTATGTATGACTAATAGATTAGTACAGGTTACAAAAGGCTTTAAATCAAAATAAATCAAAGGAGTTTTTTATCATCATAAAAAAAGGGGAGATTGTTAGCATGAAGCTGTAGAGAAGAATTTTGATGATGTCTCAAAGTCAAGTCTCAAGTGCTCTTGATGCAACCCTTGGCTATGGCTTTGAGAACTTTTTGTTGGCATAGAGCGAGAATTTTTCATGGGAGTTGTGATTGAGTATTGTTGTTGTTTCTAAGTTAAAGCTTGTCATCATTTGTGAAGATTCAAAGGAGGTATTCATCCTTTGTGAAGCATTTGGAGGAGGTGTACATCCCTTGTGGGTTTCAGGGAAAGCAATTTTCATCTCTTAAGGTAACAAGAGAGTTGTGCTAACCTTAAACTATGTTATTTTCTGTATGATTGTACCAGTTTGTTGGTTTGTGATAGTGAAGTATTAATTCTCATTTGAGATTAACAACTGGATATAGGATCTGTATGATCCGAACCATTATAAAAATCACTTGTGCAATTTTCTCTCTTCCTTACTCTCTTATTTATTTAAATTGTTATTAAGGAATTTATATTATACAAGAAGATTATTATATGTATTATTTGCGATAAGAAACCAAAACACCCTTCCCCCTCCCCACCCCCCCCCCTCTTGGTTTGTTGTACACATTAACCATTTTGCTACGTCGCTCTAAATGGCAGAAACCTACATATAAATACATCAAATTCATTTGAATTAACGATAACATAAACAAGTCATGTAATACAAATTAGTAAAAAAACTCAATTCGGTATTACCCTCGATCATAAGGTTCAATCATCTGTCAATCATGGATAGGACGGTCAACATCATCATTAGTAGTCGAATCATGATCAACAGATGGTAGGGGATTATCAGCAGACGATATGGAGGAAGAGGAGGGTATAGAAAATGGATTTAAAGGTGTCCCAAGAAATGCAGGTGTGGGAAGAATAGTAGGGTTTGATGTGGGTTGAACAACAAGGTTTGGTGCGATAGAACAACAACGCCTGGTGAAGGATGAAGAGGAGAGTTTAGAGTGGAAAGAGCATGAGGGTTTGCAGCATGTAAGGGCCCAACATCTGGTGTAGTGAGGGCATGTAGGTACGACACTGATGTAGGAATCCTTATTATATACAGTGGTTTTCATTTCCTCGTAGGTTTTCTTATCGCCTTACCTTTATAAAAAAGTGATGCCTTAAAAAATTGTTCTTTTCAAAAGCTTTGCAAAATCTTTGAGTTTTCTTAATCTCAATAAAGCAAGTAAAATGAATCAAAAATAAAAGAGAAAGGAGATAAAAATCAAGACAACGATATATACTGGTTCGGCCAAGCCTACATCCAGTCTTCCTTCAACAACCTTAGTTGAAGGGATTCCACTATAATGATAGAGTATACAAGCAGAATACAAATATATCCTCTCTCAACTCTCCTTACCCACTCAATATCACTTATAGCAACAAGATGTGAACACCCTAACAATCTTACAAAAACAGAGAATATACAAGTCTTAATTGACTCAAAATAAACTTTAAATCCCAAGTTCCCACCCAAAAACACATTCCTCTAGAATTTCACTTATCAAAACCCCCCACTAGTAGACTATCCTTTTAATCAATACCTTAACCTTTTACTTACTCATATGTCCAACTGAAAAATCACCATTTATTCCTAAATCTCAACCAATCAGACTAGTAATTACCATTTAAGTTTAACAAGAGACTCCCTCTAACTTTTTCATTTTAAACTAGGAGATTTTCAATAATCTAAGAAGTTAAACAAGTCACAAATGAATAAAAAACAAAACCTAAACATTCAACTTTTTCCCGAAATAAATCTTTTAGATTTTCACATGTCAAAACCTCCCAAATAGACCATAAATCAGTCCAAACTCAACATATTGACTACATTAAAGAGTAAAGCATATTTCAACCAATTAAGTCTTAAACACATCAACTCAAGTGATCAAACATGCAATATTTAACAAGGACTCGCAATAGGAATTTTCAAAGAACACATATTCACTCAAAATACATGAAGTCAGGCTACCAAATAGAGATATTTCAGCAAGTTCATATTCAACCATTTCATATACAACTTCATAAATTCCAAAGCAAAACAAGCATGCAACACAATTGATTTAAACATTTTCAATATTAAACACGGAAAATTAGCTTCCCTTACCTTACATAGGACCCACCTGCTCTACAAGAACTAAGACGACTCTACAACTCAAGGAACTCAACTCACATAAACATGATCAGGGTATACTATTAGAACAACTAATCAGCATAGAGTCTTATAGAAGACTCGAATGACACATGCAAAAACACTATGGCTCGTATACAAAGGAAACAAGACAAACAAAAAAAAAAGTAGAAACTAGATTACTATTTTGAAGAAACTAATCGAATAGAATTGAAGATCTCGTTGTTGTGATCACTCAGACGGTCTCTGATCTTCAAACAGATTAAAGCATAGAAAAAACTCTTAAAGACAAGTAAAATAACTCTAAAAAAATATATTTTAAAATAATAAAACTCATATATAATATTAAAATAATTCAGTCTAACTACTTCTAACTATAATATATATATATATATATATATATATATATATATATAAAAGACAATTTAATATTAAATATTACAATAAAAAAAATTGTCATTAAATACTAAATTTAAAAATAAAGAATGATTAAAATCGTGTATTTTGGAAAATTGAAAATGAATTCGAGAAAAAGATATAAGATGACGATAAGTTTGAGGAAATAAATAAAACGAAAGAGAAACATATTTCCCCCAAAAAAAATTATTAATAACTTTTTTAAATAAATTCATTCAACTCGATGTACTTTAATGAAAGTTATTAGAGGTGAGGTTTTCAAATCCAATTGATAACTAATTCCATATATATATATATATATATATATATATATATATATATATATATATATATATATATATATATATATATATATATATATATATATATATATTTGACTTGTTCAATTATACAAGGCGTAAGGTGGAACGGGCATCAAGGAGTAATGAACGTTTGACCCCTTTTCATTAAGCAAACGTAATCTTTTTAACTTTTATTTTCATTCAACCAATCAATACTTGAGAGAGACTATTTTTCTTAATATTTTTAACTTTTATAATAAAATTGATAATACACCATTGTGCTATTTAGCTAAAATTAAACGACTATTCTCTTAAAGTTTAATTACAATTTTAATCCTATAATATAGTTGGTATATATTTGTGGATTTTTTTTTATATAATTGTAATTGTTTGATTTTGATGCTAGAAATATCAATTATTATGTAAGAAATGTTAAATAGGCTAAGTAACAATCAAAAACAAACAAATTAGCTAATTAAATTAATAGATCACTAAAATTAACAAAAATGGACCATAAAGTAATTATGAGACTAGTTTCTTTAAATGCATGAGTGAAAATGGAGTAATTAAAATTGCACAACCCTATGTAAAAAAGATAAGCAATCATAAAAAAATAAAAAAACAAAATAGATAGTTTTCATAAAAAAAAAATGATAGTTTTCTAAGGATGATAAAGGAGTGAGACAAGTTTTCCATCTCTTCTTTATTCAAATCACATTCGCATATGATAATAAAGTATGTTTTCATATTAATTCAAATCTAGTTTTACATATAAGAATCTAATTAACTGTCATTTTATTTAGAAAAAAATATATATTTAAATAAAAATATTATGTAATTCTAATTGACAAATATATTTACTAAATTATTACGAAAATCTAAAATTGATTATATTTATAATAACATTAATATATATGTTTTGTATTGACAAAATTGGGAAAATCTTAAATATTCCTGATTTATTTTACTATATTTGTGTTATTAAAGAAGTCAGATGTAATCCTCTTATACTCATTTCTTTGCATTTTAGAGGTTTAATCTATGTCTCTTCCTCTTTTCACAATTGATATAAATTTTTATCTCATTTCCAACCTTATCAGAAACATACTCTTACTCATACCTTCCAAGTAATATTAATTAAATAAATTTTTACTAGAAATAAATTTTACAATAAATACAACATAGTATTATTCAATATTAAAATATACACATTTTTTTTCTAAAATTATTATAATTATATGAATATGATATAAGAGTATTAAATAACAATGGAAAAAATGTCAAATAGGTATAAAATAAATAAAAAATATTAAATGCCTATCCTAGAAATAAGTTACGAAAAAACCAAACAAAATTAATATAACTTTTTTATTATATAGTGAATTAAAAATATTTTAATAATTTAATAAAAAGGCAAATATAAAGATAAGATTAGTATTATCAAAACCATAACAAGTTTAAACATATAAAGAGTGGTTTATTTGCTATTCCTATAAAATACGAGTTCAAATTTTTTATTGAGTATTTTTGTGTTGTCCTTTACTAAATACTAAATACAATGATGTTGATATGTAATTTTCTTTTAATATATTTTAAAACATCAAAATCGGTTGATAAGTATATTTTAAAAACAGATGAAAGAAAGAACAGAGAAAAAACCTAGTTAAAAGAAATTGAAATTAGTTAAATGAAAGCAGATGTGAGTGAGTGGTAGAGAAAAGGTGGAAATGAAGGAAGAAGTCAAGAATAAAGTTGTTATTTATGTGAATTGGTGGTGGAACCCATAGAATTGAAGAATAGACTAGAGATGAGTCCCTGCCACAAATTTCACATATAAAGTACACACCTTCACTTAGTAGTTAAAATCGCTACTATAAGGGGTTTCTCTTCATTCATAATCCACACTCACATCTCTATTTCAAATTAAAATAAATAAATAAATATTCTTTGAGATATCTAAATATTTTATATTAATTTGACACTTATTTTCTTTTTTTTTTTACTTTTTTTCTTGAAAAAAAAATACAAAATGACTATTTTATCTTTACACATTAACACAAAAATAGCTTTTAACATTTGGTTATTCTAGGCTTTTGATATCTGTTAAACATCCGACGTCATAGCGAAAGACATTAAATTGGTGTCTATTGTCTTTGAACGCCAATATTAGTTGTTCATACAACAAACGTCAATTTATGAGCTATTTTTAAAAAAAAAATTGTCAACATTTTCTTCCACTGAATCTATGAAAAATCAATATCGAACATAAGAATACACCATAAAAACTTTTAGAATTTTAGTAGTAACAACCAATTAAAAATGCAACAATCAATGAAAATGCAACAACTAATATACATAAAAACCCAGAACTGAAACTAACCATGAAAGTGAGGTAGAAAACAGGTGTTGATGTGAGGATGAGGAGAAAAATGCACACAATAACAGTCCAAAAATTGTCGCCGCAGTCGTCCTAGAACGTGCCCAAGAACTGCACCAAAAGCCAATGAAAACGAATTTTAATTGGTGCAAATGAAAGATAATGGTTCCAAAAATAATACAATCGGTGTAAAATGATTTTAAACAGTGCAAAGGGGAAGAAAACTTACCTGAATGTTAATGCCGAACGAGAGAAAACAGGATAAGAAGTTGAATGCAACGAGCAAGAAAACGTGTAACCGATGCTCGCGTTTTGGAGTGGGTAAAAATGCAAAGTATTTGACGTCAGCCCCCCTTCCTAATCGACATCTAAGTGTTCTAAAACGTTGATCCCCCTTCCCAGCCGATGTCTAAGTGGTAAAAAAAAATTAATATTGACGCCTAAAATGAGATAATTTCAAACCTTTTTTACGTCTATGAGGAGGGAGTCGACATCTAAGTGACAATCAAATTTAATATTCATGTCCAAATAGATATTTTCATATATTTCTTACGTTTGTGAAGGGAGAAGCCGACGTCTAATTGCAATTAAATGTCGGGGGCCTGTAGCCGACGTCTAAAAGCAATAAAATAGTAATTTTTCAATCTTGTACGAAGACTATTTGACATCTGACCTTGGAAGAGCCGACATTTATATCTTATTTGACGTTGGAAGCTCGTTTAAAAGATTTCTATAATGTCATTTTATTTGTAACACTACTATCGATATTTTTTACATTGTATTTTCTTTCGTTAAACACGTAACATTAAATACTATTTTTACACTAATAATACTAATACTATGTATAAAATAAATGTAAAAATATTTTATGATACCATTCATCTTAATACAATACCACCATACAATTGACATCATCTTATAACCCTTTTATACAATGACATCATCTTAGTTTAGGGAAATTATAATAAATAATAATATTAAAAATACAAAAATAATTCATCATAAAATTCGTAAGACAATTTTAACTTTTTTTGGGCTTTGTAGACCCTACCTGTCAAACTCGAAAGTTCGTGCAAATCACGGAAAGGAAGTCAATTAATTATTGACTATTTGTGTAATTTCGTTATATAAATACTCATTATTTTATTTGTATTTTTAGTGATAAATTTATTAAGTTAAGTTTGTGGGTTTGTAACTAATGATACAAATACTTCACTATTATTTTAATTCTATTTGAAATATTTCTAAATAAATAAAGGGAGAAGATAGGGTGGGTGAATAATAAAAAGACACATTTTAAAATAATAATAATAATAATAATAATAATAATAATAATAATAATAATAATGTTAAAGATATAAAAGAAGAGAAACAGGAAGTAAGCTAAAACTGTGTGCTGAAGAGCAGTTCGTGGTTTAAGTCAAGCTTTATCATGTGGCAATTAATTACGGAACATCCTATAATTCAAAATCTATAGAATTTCCACAAGTTAAACGCACTCCTTTTTAATGTTTTGATATGGTAGAATTTAACATATTAATGATATATTAAAATTAACTACAATAAATATTAGCGCACGTGCGTTTGTTTATTTTTATGATAAATAAAAATAATAAAATTACCATTATTATCATTATTATAATTATAAAATTAAATTAAATCATTTTATAGTTTTATTGTAAAATTTTTTATTTACTTTACTTTATAATTAAAAAATTATTAAATTTTAAAAAATATCAAATCAAAATAACGGTTAAAGTTAAAAATATAATAAGATAAAATTAATAAAATGATTATTTTAATTTAAAAGAATAATTATTTTAAAAAAATTAAAAAATAAATGTGAATACCAAAAGAAAACTTCCTTATATAAACTGACGGACCATCTAATAAATTTTGTGTTATACCGATTAACCCATATTTTAAATGAGTTATAATCACTAGTTTAGACTTCATAATAGAGCTCTTAATCTGGCTTAATTGGTTTTTTAACATAATAGAAAACTTAGTTAACTCAAACTAACACGTGCTAGGCAAAAATATACCAGCATTAGAATAATCCCAAGTTGTTTAGTAAATTGCCTATCAAATGCATGGGTGCTTATCAATGGACTTTTCTTTCTTTCTTTTTTGTTCATAACAAAAGTTGACCTGGGTATAATGGTTTATAGATTGAATAAATTAATAATTAATAATATTAATAATACATACTAACATATAGTATCAGAAATTTGTATTGATATGTAAACTTCTTAATAAGAATAATATTTGTGAAAAAATTTCACAATCCTTATTAAACTCTTGCAAATTTAACTCCTTAATACTTTTCGTTTCCCATGTGTTACACATGATTTCATGCGGCAACTCCATATATTTATAACTTTAATCATGTGGAAACTAACCTTTAATGTTCATATGTTAGAAAAAATAACTGATTAAATTTACTGTTGACCATTTATCTTATAAATAAAACATGTTACTACAAAAAAAAAAATTACTGTTTGTAGTGTAATGGGATGTCCGGTTGAGTGGCTTATGTGGTGCAATGGGATCGCCGGTGAAGTGAAGATAAATGGAAAAGATGAGAAGTAGGTTAGAATAATGGGAGTTGATCGGGAAGGCTTGGGGGTTGATTGGCATGAACAGCAGGCTGGTCGGTTGCGTAAGGGGAAAACGTATGCAGGGTGTAACAAAGTTATGGGTTAGTGGGAAGAATATCTCGGACACGTTAGCAACGGTTATGGTTAGGGGACGGATCTTGTGGGATTTTGGATTAGCAGTTACAGGTAATTAATACACATTACTCCATTCTGAAGCCTATAAATACGAGAATGATTACTCAGGTATTTCACTTTTGATCTAATTACATTTACGTTGATTTCATTGTGGCTTTGCTGACTTGAGCGTCGGAGTGCTAACTTGTAGGTCACAACCGATCGGTCGTTGGCGTGAAAGGTGTTTGAAAGCATATTGCAAGGATAGTTTGGAATGTGTGTGATCTTGAGCCTCACATCTGAAACATTTTGGCGCCCACCGTGGGGCCCGAGATTTATAACACAACCCAAATACGGTCACAATGGCAGGAGAGTTTCCTTTACAACTGTTGCAAGAGATGCAAAGGCAGATGCAATATATGAGAGCAGAAATGGCGGCAATGAGGGCTGAGCAAGGTCACGGAAGGATGGACCATCGGTGCAGTTAGTAAATGTGGAAACTGTGAACTCAAGGAGTGAAGAGGGTAATCCTGAAACCTAGGGAAATGGAGCGTGAGGAGATGATAATGGAGGATCTGGTATAAGGGGGGGCGAGGAAATGAGCGAGGGAGAGGAGGAAATGGGAGGGGTCATGGCGGACATGGACGAGGAGGGAGGCATGGGAGGGGAAGAGGAAACGGGCAGAATGGGGAGGGAGACGGATATGAAGAAAGAAATTTTGTTGAACATCATGACTAAGAAGGACATGAGAATATGTCGAAGGCACGGAACCCGTTGATGGACGATCAGGTTGTGATTGAGTTGCCAGGCCAAGCCGAAGGACTTCATCCTTTTACTGCTCGAGTTATGAGAGCTATTATGCCGGAGAATAAGGTGTTGCCATTAATGGAGAGGTATGGGGGTTCAACGGACCCAATTAAACATCTTCGTTCCTTTATTGATGCCATGGCGGTTTATGCTTTAGACGAGCTGGTATGGTGTAGGGTTTTTTCCTTGTCTTTGAAGGGAGAAGCCTTAGATTGGTTTCACTCACTCTTGCCACGACCGATAGATGGTTTCGCTACACTGAGGCAGCTTTTTAGTCAGCAGTATGCGTCAAATCGAGCTCCAGGAGTGACGTACACTACTTTGGTGAGGATGAGGCAGGGAAGAGAGGAATCCCTCAAGACGTTTATGGATCGGTTCAACCAAACCGCTCGGCAAGTGCGAAACGCTGATCAAAGATTGATTGTAAGCGCTTTAACTACCACGTTGAGGCCAGGGTCGTTTGTAGACTATCTATATGCGGAAGAACCTCAGACCATGGATGAGTTACAAAACAAATTGGTGAGTTTTATTCGCATTGAAGAGGGAAGAGCTTATCAGAAACGACAGGAGGTTGAGCCGGTCGGTAGAATAAGGAGGGAAAATGGTGTCAGGAGGATGTTCAGGAGAGACGAAGGAGCGAGCGGTCATCGAGGGGGGGATTAACTCGGGGCTCCACAATACATTCACCACACACCCTTCAACGCCCCCCGAGTCAGGGTATTGGAGGAGGGTTTGAGAGCTGATTTGTTGACAGTAGTCCAAACACCAACGCCTTCAGGGGCTGATGAGAGCAAGTACTGTCGATATCATCAAAACAGGAGACATACTACAGAGGATTGCACCACTCTAAGAGATAAGTTGGAGAGTTTAGTCCAGGCGGGCCACTTGCAGAAATTTGTTCAGCGTCACAAGGGAGCGTCCTCCAATAACCTGACGGCTATTTGCATAACAAGATCCTCTTAGGAGAAATAACAAGCGAAGGTAGGACCGAAGCTGGAGTAGAAGTCGGGACCGACCGGTTAGAGGGGTTATCAACACGATATCAGGAGGATTTGCGGGTGGTGGTTCGACGACATCTTCCCGGAAGCGACATTTGAGAAATCTTCATAGTGTAAACCAGGTGGAGATATAGAAGAAGTCTATGCCTGCTATAACATTTTCAAATGAAGATTTTCACGCTCCAAATTTAGACCAGGACGACCCAATGGTAATTGCAGCAATGATTGCTCGGTATCAGGTGCGGAAAGTTTTAGTTGATCAAGGAAGTTCAGCCAATATATTATATTAGAAAACATTCTTGCAGATGGAGATATTGGAGGAGGCTGTGATGTCGTTTGACGAGCAAATTGTGGGGTTTGCGGGAGAAAGGGTAAATACGAGGGGATATGTGGATTTGAGGACGAGTTTGGGGGTAGATAAGGACACAAAAGAGTTGAAAATCAGATTTCTGTTGGTAGATGTCGATACGTCTTATAATGTCATATTAGGACGCCCATGCTTGAATGCTTTCGGAGCAATTGTATCCACTCCACATTTGACATTAAAATATCCATCAGATGATGGAAGAATTCATACCATTCGGGCGGACCAGAAAATGGCACGGGAGTGTTATGCAGCTGGATTAAGATTGAAGCCATCAGTCAACAAAGCTCAAGGGGGAAAGTTAGAGGTTGCCATGGCAGAGCTTGATATGGCAGAACTCGACCCAAGAATAAATGCAGAGGATCGGGTCAAACCAATGGGGGAAGTTAGGCCTTTTGTTCTGGGGAGGATACGCAGGTTACCATGTTGGGAAGTAACCTAACCGATATGCATGCTAAAACAATAGGTCGAATGTTGTTCCAGAACAGAGATTTGTTCGCCTGGAGTGCAGCAGATATGCCTGGTATACACCCGGCCGTGATTTCCCACAAGTTGTATGTGTTTAAAAATGTACGTCCGGTTTCTCAAAAGAAGAGAAGGTTGGGGGCAGAAAAGAAAAAGGCGGTGGATGAAGAGGTTGATAAGTTGTTAGAGGCTGGATTCATAAGGGAAATCAAGTATACCACATGGTTATCGAATGTAGTAATGGTGAGGAAGCTGAACGACAAGTGGAGAATGTGCACAGACTTCACTGACTTGAATAAGGCCTACCCGAAGGACACATACCCTTTACCCAGTATTGATGCGTTGGTCGATGGAGTTTCTGGGTACGAAGTCCTTAGTTTTCTGGACGCTTATTCGGGGTATAACCAGATTCCCATGTACCCACCGGATAGTGAGAAAACTGCTTTTATAACCGAACGTGCTACGTATTGTTATAATGTTATGTCGTTCGGTTTGAAGAATGCAAGGGCTACATATCAACGGTTGATGGATAAAGTGTTCCAACAACAGATAGGGCATTGCATGGAGGTGTATGTGGATGACATGGTGGTAAGAAGCCGGTCAGTGGAAGAGCATGTGAAATATTTAGAAGAAGTATTTGTGCAAGTGTAGAGGTTTGGTATGCGTTTGAATCCGTCCAAGTGCACATTCAGAGTTCAGGCTGGGAAGTTTCTAGGTTTCATGCTGACGTCTCGAGGTATAGAAGCGAATCCAGATAAATGTCAAGCAATGTTGGAAATGAGAAGTCCGTAGAGTTTAAAGGAAGTTCAGAGGTTAGTAGGACGGCTAACAACTTTATCTCGCTTCATCCCTCGATTAGCCGAACGTATCAAACTCATTGTTAAAATGATGAAGAAGGGCATGAAGATATGTTGGGACGGTCAGTGTGAAGCTACCTTTAAGGATGTTAAGAAAATCCTTACGGAACCCCCAATGATGGGAAGGCCGGAACCTAACTAGGAGTTACAACTCTTCTTAGCTGTTTCCGATGAGGCAATAAGTGCAGCATTGATCCAGGAGAAACCAGACATAAAGTTGATATATTTTGTCAGTAGAGGTCTTAAGGAGGCAGAAGTCTGATATCAACGGGTTGAAAAGGTGGCATTATCCCTGTTATATGCCACTCGTCGTTTAAGACCATATTTCCAAGGACATCGGGTAGTGGTACGTATCGATCATCCCATAGCAAAAGTCCTTCGTAAACTAGATTTGGCTGGAAGATTGGTGGGGTGGTCGATAGAACTTTTAGAGTTTGGGTTGCGCTATGAGCCACGTGGATCGGTAAAGGGGCAACACCTGGCAGAGTTTGCGGTGGAGTTATTTCCAGGCGCAAATGAGGCGTTCTGCTGGAAACTATCGATGGATGGTTCATCCAATAAGCAGGGTGGAGGTGTTGGGGTTGTGCTGGAAGGACCGGGCGAGCTAATGATTGAGCAATCCCTAATATTCAAGTTTAAGATTATTAATAATCAAGTTGAGTATGAGGCGTTGTTAGCTGGGTTGGAGTTGGCACGAGACCTGAGGGCAGAACAGTTGAAGTGTCGGACTGATTCGCAGTTGGTCGAAGGGCATATAAAGGGAACATTCCAGATAAGGACGATCAATTGTTACAATATGTTCACAAAGCTAAGCAGTTGGAGGCATGTTTTGAATCCGTTGAGATCAGGCATGTACCTCGAAAGGAGAACTCCTTAGCGGACATGTTGTACAAGCTAGCTAGTGGAAAAGAAAAGGGCCACTTGTCTTCCGTAATAAGGCAATTGTTGGAAAAACCGACTGTGGAGTGTTTCGCTATAGCAAGTTCGGGAGCGAAGACAGGTTGGAAGGGGGAAATAACCCAGTTAATCAAAGAGCAGGATGAAGGAGGGAGCCTTCGGGTCGAGGATGCGAAGAAAATTGCTAGATACTGTTTAGTGGGTGATGATCTTTACAGACGAGGTCATACTACACCTTTGTTGAAATGCTTAGAGGATGAAGAGGTGGAGTATGTAATGAGAGAGTTGCATGAGGGTATATATGGTCGGCATATGGGTGGCCGAGCACTTAGGGCCAGGATCCTCTGAGCGGGATATTTCTGGCCAATGTTGGAGAAGGACTGTATGGCCTTTTCCCAAAAATGTTTGGCTTGTCAAAAACATGGAATATTTTTCATGCTCCGGCTTCTAACTTACATGGCATTGTTTCCCCTTGGCCGTTTGCTCAATGGGGAATGGATATTGTTGGACCTTTCCCGGTCGGAAGAGCACAAAAAATTTTTTTGTTGGTACTAGTGGATTACTTCACCAAATGGGTAGAAGCCGAACCACTCGCTACAATTTCTGCAACTCAGGTTGAAAAGTTCGTGTGGAAATTAATATGCAGGTTCGGAGTGCCAAAGATTATTGTAACAGACAATGGTCGGCAATTCATAGACAAGAAACTGATGAACTTTTATAGGGAGTTAGGCATCTCAGCAATCACAAGCTCGGTTGAACACCCGCAAACGAACGGTCAAGCCGAGGCAGTCAATAAAAGTATCGTTCAAGAATTGAAGAAGCGTCTCGGTACGGCTAAAGGAGGATGGGTAGATGAGCTTGATCAAGTTTTGTGGGGATATCGTTGTTCTCCATATGGTTCTACAGGAGAATCACCATTCAATTTAACTTATGGAACTGATGTAATGCTGCCAGTTGAGATAGGCGAGCCAACCGTTCGGCGAATGATGAATTACATGGTTGCCAATGAAGAATACCTACGAGAATGATTACTTAGGTATTTCACTTTTGATCTAATTACATTTACGCTGATTTCATTGTGGCTTTGCTGACTTGAATGTCGGAGTGCTAACCTGCAGGTCACAACCGATCAGTCGTTGGCGTGAAAGGTATTTGGAAACGTATTGCAAGAATAGTTTGAATTGTGTGTAATCTTGAACCTCACATCCGAAACACTGTTATTTACTATTTGTATGTAAAGTCGAAAATTTATAAACAAAGCAACGTTACCTCTATATATGAACAAAAATTCATAGTTATATAAACTGGTTATATGTAACATTGCATCATTAAAATTCATGATAAAACAATTTATAAAGTATAAAGATAAGTAATGAGAAAGAAAAAAACACACACACACAAGAAATTAAGGTGATTCAATTAAAGTGTTAATTAACTTCAATTTACATACAAAAAAGAATTCATTAAATCACATAATACAATTCACTTAAACAAACTTTTTCTCTATATTACAACTTCAATGTTAGTTACTATTAAAGTTAAAAGCTCATATTTCTTATAACAGAACGGTCATTGAATGGTTTAAGACTTAGTAGACACTAAGAAATTAGCATCTATTGAGACCATTGCATATTAACACCAAATAATCTGACACTGGTTATATGGTCTATGAATCTTTAATCAAGATTTTACTTAATCATTTTTAAACATTATATTTTAATTAAGATTTGTGTGTAATATGTATTTGGGATTAACTATATGACAAAAGATAAAATAGGAAAAAAAATTAACATATGAAAAAAAAATCATTTTTTTTTGCCTTTTTTATGTATTTTTTTTGTAGTGCTTTATTTGTATCTTAAAGATGGTGATAAATTCTTTTTAAACAAGGAAAAAATTTAAAATTTATATTTTAATGCTTCTCGGTAATAAAATTAAATATTTTAAAAATTCTATATGAATTAGAATAATTATCTTCATTGAGAACATATTTAAGAACTATATTAGTATGTTTCCTTTTAGGAATTTTTCTTGATCTTTTATTTCTTTCAATATATTCTTTTCTTCAAAATATATATATATATATATATATATATTTTGTTTTTAAATAAATTCTTATATATATATATATATATATATATATATATATATATGTGTGTGTGTGTGTGTGTGTGTGTTTTTTTTTTTTAAATAGTATATAATGATTTAAAATGTGCGTTTATCATTTTAAATAAAATACTTTAAAAAAAATATCATTTTAATGATCATCATATTTATATATTTTTATGTGTGTATAAATTGCAAATATTATATTTTTATTAAAATGAAACAATTAAAAATAAATGATGCCGAGAACACCTCAACAACATGGAATGGCACGATAGCAATATTACAACATAACATCACTTAAAGGTATAAAATAGGATGAAACAAGACTAACAAGGAGATTATAGACATAAAATAGATTAGCAAAATTCTAAACAATTCTAGATAACTTAGGTCCAACAAGATAAAAGCTATAAATAGTCTTGTTCATAATATAACTATTATGCATAAATTTGATTTAAACATCATATTATTTTTGTAAGTACCATCCCACTCGATTGTTGGAGATATATTTGCCTAATAAATCTCAAACTACTTTGGTGTAGTGTTTGATGGAGAATATCTCACATGGAAGGAAAGCTCCTTGTAGAATTTTTTTCAAGAAAATATCTTATTCTTGTAAGTATTGACTAAATTTCAAATTACATGAAATGTTGTAACTTTGACTATTAAGTTGAACTTGTATTGATAACATTGTTTTTTTTACAAATATTATTAAACGTATACCTTTATTAAATTTGACGGTAAGATAATTTTTTTTTTCAAAATTATATCATTACATTATCGGCAATAGTTAACAATGTTACTCTTAACTGAATTAAATAAAGTATAATTTTTTATTACATTTTAACGTAAATAGTAACATTTTTCAAAATTCAAATAATTAATAATTAGAGAATATGGTGGAAATCAATACGTAAGTTTAAAAGAAAATATATATCTTGCCAAATTAGAAATGACTACAAAATTCTGAATTTTGTGTTAAAAAGGAAATCTCACATTTGTAAATTTACATTGTCAAATTAATCTCTCTTAATTAATATGTGAGACAATATAGTGTAAATGTAGGAGTAGAGAGCGAAAATTCCATGAACGTAGGAATTAAGAATGGCAGCATAATGTACGCTGAGAAGAAAAATTCCAAGTTGGGTCTAAAGCCTAGAAAATTCATCAAAAGGGGTCCGAAAGTAATCGTTTCAATGGGGCAATGGGGTCTTCGTCTAGACCCAAAGAAAAGATCATAAAGTTTGAAATTCCAAGTAGCTACAATTGTTAACGACCAACGACTAAGTCATCGCTTCCACACCTTCCACCCTTTTTTTCATCGCCGTGTAAATGGAAACGCATATGCATGTTCTCTTTATATTCTTGCTTCGATTTTTCCTTCCAACAACAAGTGTCACCACAGCACCTACGTAGAAGCTTAGTACCAACATATATAAGTATTATTATCACACTTTCTTTATTTTCAAATTTCACTGCATGATATACAAATAGAAACACCTAGAATCAATGGAAGAGGTAATTAACTCCATTCGACGCGCTTCTGAATTGGTTCAAAACCTTCAACAAGACCTACCCAACTTGGCCAACCAACCAGAGACGCTGTCCTTGTCCATTGATCAGATAACTCAGGCTTTCACTGATGCCAAGGAAAAGCTGTTGCTCATTTCCCGACACACCCAAACGTCGGAATCTCCTCCAATGTTGCTTCATGAAACCACACCCCAGCAGCCTCAGATGGATGCTACTCTGATACAGGAGTGGTTAAGGTCTAGTCATGCAGTAACCATGGATCAGATGTTTCAAATGCAACTTGCTTCAATGGCAGGGAGAGAGGTGGAAGATTCAGAGAGAACCATAGGATCTGAAGGAGATCAAGGGCAGGGAATCCACGCATCTTCTTCTCGACCACGAAGAAGGTATCTATCAATATCATATGTGTTTCATCTTTTAACAGTAATCACTTTTAAGAAACTTCTTAAAATACATTTCATTTATTGGTTTGAGAGATTTCACGAATGTGTAATAAAAATAAGCGTGTTCAATAGGAGGGAGGGGACTACTGAATGGTATTTATGAAGGAAATTTTGACAGATGAATAACATATATAACAGATAACTTACAGATACAGTCACCGACAATAATTAAAAGAAAAAGAAGAAGATAAAAAGTACAGTAGTGGGAAGCTTTTAGGTTTTTCCAGCTAGCAATAAGCTTTAGTTTATGACAGACCGTACTATTGATTATTGAGATTTGAAGATGAATCTGAATGGGGTGGCTGAAAAAGTAGAAGGAAAGTTTCCAACATCTTTCTTGGTAATTAGGCAACCACTCACAGAGATATCTTATCAGCTACATTGTTGGTTAATAAAGAATAATATGATTTTTGTCTCTAATTATGCACATTAACTAGAAGCAGGGAAGGAAATCAAGAGAAGAAGAAAATTCTGGTTCCTGCCCCACAGTTTGGAAACACAGAGATGCCACCGGAGGACGGTTTCACTTGGAGGAAATATGGACAGAAAGAAATACTTGGATCCAAATACCCAAGGTATGCTTGCTAGTTGCTAAAATAATTAACGCTCTTCATCAAGGCTACCTGTACGTTGATACATATATAAGACTATTTCTCCTTTCTTAATAATATTTCATAATGGCAGAAAATTAAACACAAACAATGTATCTGCCAACTTTGACACGGCCAAAGTCCCATATCCTTTTAATCTTGTCAACTTATACACTATCTGTGCTAACTCACAGTCATAAACAAACCCATAATTCATGCCCTTCCATATTGATTTTGACAGATGCAGTTCCCATGCAAAGCATTTCTTTCGTCTGCGCCGTAACCGCTAAACACTCTTAACTATTTTTCATGCCACATTTACTTCTTAACATAATATCATAACTATAAATTAGTGTTTAGTGAAATTTATTATTTGTTTAATCTATTATTTCATCTTTCAATGGACTACTGTATGTCTCAATATAAGATGTATTGAAAATTCTATCGATTAAAAGTAATATTAGTTTATAGTATATAAATGAATATAAATCAAGTTGTTTTCCTAAATTATATTCAAAGTTAATTTTAATAACCATCAATATACTAAATCCAATGAATAATAAATTTAATTAGAATAAGAATTTAAAACAAAAACTTAATATATATATATATATATATATATATATATATATATATATATATATATATATATATATATATTAGCATGAAGGAACGCGTCCACACTGTCCCGCATAATGAATAAGTGGCGGTTGAGGCATTTCATGTTATTTAATTTGTAGTGACCAATTCATAAGCAATTGGTATATGAAGACTCTTTTACATATCTGTGAACCAGAAGAAAGAAAATGACATTGAAAATGGTATAATTGCTGGATGAATAATGGAATCTTGTTTGGTTGGTATCTTATGGTAGCATGAAATGGTTATTGTTTTGTTCCTTGGCAGGAGTTACTACAGATGCACACATCAGAAGTTATATGAATGCCAAGCCAAGAAGATGGTGCAAAGACTTGATCACAATGCTAACATATTTGAGGTAACATACAGAGGGAAACACACATGCCATATGTCCTCCACAGCACCATCGTCAGTTCCCCCAGAACATATTTTGGTCGACATCACACAAAATACTAACACCATTTCCTCTCAATTGTCTCCGTCAGTCAATCTCACCCTCCATCCCGCTACTGCCACCGCCGCCACCACTAGTGCCAGGGGCGGACCCTCCACCTCAAGATACGCTGGTGATTATCCCGTCCTAGATATGGCTGATGCTATGTTCAACTCTGGTAGCAGCAGCGGCAACAACAGCATGGAATTTCTCTTCTCTCCCACTGAAGATAAAAGTGATGCAAATTGAAAACAGCAAGAGGTTAACATTAGTTTCGCTTAATATTACATTATGAAGGAAACCGATTTATATAATCTTACTTATTATTTTATAATTTGGCTAATCCAATTATATAATCAGTCAATAATGAATTAATTCTATAACTTCAGTGGTGAGTTATTCTAGAAAAAACATGCATTTTTTCTTTTTCTTTTTTTTTTTATCAGCCCCGTCTAACTTATCTCATACCTTTCTGTTTTTTTTTTCTTTCACATGTCTATTTTTATTTTGTGCTCTTTCAAATATATTTATTTTATTCGTTTCAGTATCTCAAAAAAGAAATCCCTTTTTTCTATGATGTAAAATTGTATTATTTTCATCCTCGCCGGTGGTATTAAATCATAATGTAATAAACAAAAATGTTATGCATTACAGACATAACATTTTTGTCTACCGCCAGTGACATAGAGACCATATTGTAAGAGAAGAAATTTATTTAAATTAACATTCTAATTAATTAAAATATTGTGTCGTTTATCGATAAAAATTAGTTGTAATTGTTTTCCATATCATCTTCACCAATAATTCAAAAATTAAGATGACAACAAAGTATTTTTTTTTTCCAAGGTTTAAACGTGTAAATGATAATACATTTGTTGATTAGTTTTCGTTTTCAGAATTTCTTTCGTTTTAGCATGTGTAATATAATATGTCATTTTTTTATCTACGTAACTATGCCTTCTTACGCGACATCATTTTGTTTTATGACACGACGCTTTATCTAGTACAAAAAGAACGTATAATTATACGCATTCAACGTCTAATAATAAAACAGTCAAGGTTAATAACAACTGGTGTTATGTTGTAAATAAATTTAATAGTTACACGTCGTTTACAACTTTTCTTTAGACGTTTAAAACCAAATGCCGTCTCATAGTAAACATGCTCAACATTAAACAGTAACCTGATATGGATTTTAAAATCCTTTTCCATTTTATATAACTTGTGGTTCTTTGGTTTGGTTTTTATTTTTTGTTTATGTTTTGCTATAATGTATTTCATTTGGTTTTGTTTTCATTTTTGAACCTATGTTTTGAAAAAATGGATTTCTTTTTTAAATTCTCTAAAGTATTTGACGTCACATTAAGTTATTCTCTGACGTCATATTATATATAGACATCAACCAGTGTCAACGTTCAACATCATTTTGTATTTTGGATGATTCATTTTTTAAGTTTTCTGATGTTGTTTTTCACATAGTGAATCAGTTAATTCTGAAATCTAATTGTAAAAAAAAATCTAGAAAAACTTAAAAAACGAATCACAAATAAGTTGAACATTTACATTGAATCAGTTTGACATCGAAGCCCTATGCAATTCGACGCCAAACCCTTAGTTGGTAACAACACTGTAATAAATGTTCCCAACTACTCTCTTCCCCTGAGCAAATTTGACGTTAAAGGCCCTTCCTATTTGACGTCAAACCCTTTGTTTTCATTTTTGACCTTATGTTTTGCATTTGACCCTTCCTCGAAGGTATATTGGATATAATTTAATTTTTAAGTTTCCTGAAGTTATTTTTCATTGAAGGAATCAGTTCGCTCTAAAATCTAATCATAAAAAACAACTTCAAGAAAACTTAAAAAAATGAATCATCCAATATATGTTAAACATTTAGACTTTATTAGATCATTTAGAATGTAGTGATATATATTTCTTAAAATTGTTTCAGCATTAAACATATTGTGAATCATGTTTAAGTTTCCTGAAAACTTCCCTTTCAGTAAGATTTCGTCACATTTCTGTCCTCCAAAAACCGTTTAGTTGACTTAAATTTTAAAGTACACCTTCATATAAATGAGTATATGAATGGAAACTTTGAAATTCAAGTTAGAAAATTAAAATTTAAAAGAGAAATGCTCTGAAATCTAAGGAAAGAAAAATTTATAAGAAAACATAAAAATGGATCCTAATATGTTCAACAAGAAAACAATTTTGAAGGAAAGTGAGTTATCTGCGTGGTATTTGTAGACGAGTAACAGAGGTCTAACTCCTTAATCATTCGACGTCAACCGTAGTAATTATGGCACTTAACTACCCCTATCCCCCTGAACAAGATTAACGTCGAAGCCTTGTCGTATTCGACGTGCACGCCTTCATGGGTAACTGCACAACTATTATGGCTTTCAAATGCTTTCCCTGACCACATTGACGTTGGATTCCATAACAATTCGACGTCAAACTCATCGTTGTAACAACACGAATTTTAAGGCTCCTAAGTACCTCATCCCTTGACTAGTTTGACGTCGAAGTCCCATGGAATTCGATGTTAATAACTTCGATGGTAACAATAGTGTAATTAATGCTCCCAACTATCTCATTGTTTGAGCAAAATTGACGTCGAAGCCTAGCCAAGTTAGTCGTCACAACATATGTTGGTAACAACACTGTAATTAAACACTAATCACGTAAACTGCAACGTTCGAGGTACATATGACGTCTATTCTTTGCCTACTTCAATGTTATATCCCTTTTGATGTAGGGAGAATTACCTTTTGGCTTCTGTCTGACCAATTAGGAGAATGACCCTAAGTTCAACATCATATTAAAAAAAAGACGTCAAATTTACCTGGGGGTCGACGTCTTACTATTGTAAAAATTTGTAAAAACTTAATCCAATGTCACTGTTTCTTCGCACTTTCATTTCGCTTAAACTTTCTTCTTCAAAGACTAGTGTGAAAGTTAGTTTTTACTCAGTTATGTCTTCTGAAAGTGTTTTGATGATCATTTATGTTGTTTTCATATGTTTTGACCAATTGTTTTTCATTTTTCTTGAGGTTTTTTCTTGGTTAGTGAGTTCATCCTTCTTCCGTTCAAGTGTCCATCATTTGTTTCATTCACGCGATCTAAGAACAATTGAGGTCAGTTTTATGTTATTTACCTTCAATATTTTTTTTTGTTAGTTTCTTTTGTGCTTTTGTATTCATTTATGGATTTATAAGTTAGAATTATTTTTTGATGTGGTTTTTTTTATTGTTTATAAAGTTATTAAGAGTAGTATGGATCGAAATTGGATGAATGAGTGTCGCATTAGTGAAGAGTATGAAAGGGGTGTTTTAAAGTTCTTAAAATATGTTAAAGAACACGCGAAACCAGTGAACGAGACATATTTTTGTCCTTGTGTTTGTTATCTTAATCAAGTATAGGAAGACTTGGATAATATTTTTTTATCATCTGTTCATCTATGGAATAATGAGAAGTTATACAATTTGGACTAGGCATTGAGATACCACCCAAAAGTGTCAAGAGGTTCAAATTATGTGGACGAATGGATTATTGATCATTTAGAGGATATATTACGTGACGTTGGAGAAGGAAATTTTGGAAGAGCTTATTTATACAAAACTCTTAAGAACGATTCAAAGCAAGTATCCGGGGATGCATCAACTTTATACGATTGTCGACAACTTTGAAATTGTTTTGTTTAAAAGCAAGAAATTGATGGACTGATAAAAGTTTCACTGAATTGTTGAAGTTGGTGAAGGAGATGATTCCAGAAAATAACACTTTATCTATCCATAATTACGACACAAAGAAAAAGGGGATCCACTTTCTAGGTTTTTTTCTATCTTGATGTCTTTTCATTAGAATTGAGGTACTAGTTTCGCCCAACCTACTGAATCTCATTAAAGGGATATAATGGAAAGTTGAGTATGTTGTAAAGATGGGATAGTGAACAAGGTTGTAGCAGAATTGAAAACACATATCTAGAATGGACGTGATATTCCACATCAGGTTTAACCGAAACTAAATTTCATAAGAACCTTATACAAGGGAAAGTAGAAGGGTCAATTAAGGTTCCTAAGGCTCACTACCTCAATTTCATATTTCTCAGACAAGGCCCCAAGCTCCAATACAAGGCCCCAAGGTCCATAACGAATTGCATATTACTTTTCCATTACCTTCTGATACATTTAGTGTTCATACACCTGTGACCATAGATTTCGGATTGGGAACCTTATATACATCAACATCTCAGAATCCAGATACCCCAAAACTACAAGATCAGAGAATCATTGAACTGCAAAATTGTCATACTCTATTTGAACAAGTTGAATATAAATGAATAACCTGTCAATATAAATAACCCGTGAACTTAAATAGACAATGACCTATGCAGAAAACTGTGCAGAAATAGACACCAAAATCAATGAATAACCTGTGAACAACTTTAAATAATACTAGTAACACTAATTTAAAGCACAGCTACTAAAATGGACAGTGAAGAATAAATGGTCCCTGACCACTTTAATTAACATTGAATTCAATCAACAATACGAAGTTGTCCCAGAGCACTGCAAATAACATAACAATTCAGTCTACAAAAGCAAGTGGTCCCTCACTACTTTATGTAACATTCAGTGGTCCCTGACTACTTTAATTGCATGTGCTACACTACCTACCAAACAAGTGGTCCAAAAATTATTGTGCCCACTAGTATTGGTCTAAGTAGGTCAAATTCATTACAAAAAGTCATATTCCTACACTACCAAATCAATTGCAACTTGCTTGAGACCCTAGAATTTGTCTAGACATTCTTGAGGATGTTCTTCTTCCACCTTCACGCATACTTCCAGCCCCTGCAGGGTGTGATGTTGATGCAGCCCCTGCATCTCTGCCTGCTCCCATTCGTGAAGTGCTTGCAGATCCAACCCTCCCAGCTGATGCAGATCCAACCCTCCCACCTAATGCAGATGCCCCCCTCCCAGCTAATGCAGATCCAACCCTCCTAGCTTATGCAGATGCCCCTCTCCCAGCTGATGCAGATGCCTCCCTCCCAACTGATCTCGATGCACTCCTTGTGTCCTGTGAAAGGAGTAAGGTAGTTAAATAAGACATACTTCTAAAATAACCTTGTAAATAACGTGACCAAGAAGAATTACCTTGCTTTTTTGTCCCTTTTTACAACTTCTTACATTGTGTCCGTATGCATGACAACTGCTACACTTCATACCAATATTTTTCTTGGACAACTTTGAATGACTGACATATTCATCAGATTCTCTTCTTAACTTTTTAGGCCTCCCAAGAGGTGTTTTATAAGTGGGTGGTAATAGTGGGGCAGTATCAGATCTTGGCCAAAGTTGTTGTTCATTGATTGGAATTATTTCAGGTGCACAACAATTTTGATAAGCCTGTTTCTTGTAATATGGATGAACATAATCTTCTAGGTTCTCTAATTTATAATGTATGGCAGCAACAACATGTCTACAAGGTATGTTTGATCAGTCTTCAACTCACCCTTTTCTTTTCCCATTCTTGAAAGTATATTGCCTTGGCAGCTCCCATCATAAGGTCTCTAATAAGCAACCTCCACCGAATTTCTTCTTATAGTTGTTGTACAAATGCCTTAAACAAAGCCTATGCTCCACCCCATTCAAAATCTCATCAAATACTGCCATTAATCCCTGCAAACAAATTACAACAACCTTTAGTGCATAATGTGATCAAAATACATAATGAAGTTGAATTTGAAGTTACCTTTTGTTGATCCGAAATAAAGATCCAGCGTTGACAATCTATGCCCCCAATATCATCCAGCAATAGGGTCAAAAACCACCTCCATGTCTCCTTGCATTCATTTTCAACCACAGCAAAAGCTAGTGGAAAATATTGGTCATTAGGGTCTCTTGCCACTGCCACTAACAACTGACCTCCATAACTTGTCTTCAAATGACAACCATCAACCCCAATGAATGGCCGATAACTACCCAAGAACCCCTCTTTACAACCCTCTAAACACATGTAGAATGACCTAAACCTTGGTGGCAAAGTGGGTTGGGGTCGATTCACCTTAATCTTGAAGGTTCCAGCCTTGACTCTTAACAACTCAGCCACATAATCATAAAGATGACCATATTGTCGCTCTCCATCACTCACTAAAGAGTCCATTGTAGTTTCCTTTGCTCTTCCAGCTTTCCAGGGAGTTATTCCAACACTAAATGACTTCTTCGTTTCATCTATGATTTGGTTCACTGTCATGCCTCCCACATTAACAAATATATCTACCAATACTTGTGCAATCCATTGTGCACTTGCACTTTTGTTACCAAAAACTCTTCCACACTTGTGACGCCCAACGAGAGTTTTCACTCTAAAAGTTTTCCTCCCTCCTACCTTGCTAGCCATAATTACAAAACCACATCCCTTTTTGCAAACCACCCTCACTCTCTTCAAATCATTCTTAACAAACTTCACTTCTTTTCCATTTAAAACACTATGCTCCTGTAGTGCACTTTTAAAATCTTTCAATGACTTAAACTCCATCCCCAATTTAAATTTAAAGGTCTTTGTCATATCCTCTGCTCTATACTTTGGAAACTTCCTCCTATCCTCACTCACATCCTCATCACTAGCCACATTTGAAGACAACTCATCTGTATTGTAATCTTCATTTATCTCATGCTCATGATCTCCAACATCTTCATTAATCATAAATGACCCGTCACCACCATTGTTTCTTCTCCTGATAGTTTTCCTCACACTTTTCTTCCTCTTTTTCATTCTACTCCACCTTTCCAAAACAAGACTAATGTTTCTTCTTTCTACCTCCACTATCTCATCCTCCATCCCAAACTCATCATCATCATTTTCCATTCTTTCCTCTTCACTATCATCCACATTTTCCACCACCTCACCGTCAACCACATTGCCCTCTTCCTCTACCTCTTCATTTTCCTCTTCCTCTTCAACATAAGCCTCATCCTCACCCGTCTCTACATAGTCGCCACCAACATTCCCCTCTTCCTCTTGGTAATCCATTTGGACATCTTCTACTTCCACATTCCACTCCACCACACCAACATAAGCATCTTCTTCATCCACATAACCACGTGCTTCACCAACATAACCAACTTCTTCATCCACATACGCATGTTGTTCATCCACAATAACCTCCTCTACGTCACCAATATTCACATCTTCCTCCATATTTACCTCTTCTTCATCTCCTCTACGTGTACTGCCTCTTCACCAAAACTAAGAAACATAACTTCTTCTGGCTGACTAGGTTGTAGATGTTGAACATAGATTTCAACCTCATCATTCTTTTCCTCTGCATAGTTACTCAAGAATGTTGCTTCCCTGTCATCACTGAGTATTCTCAGGTTGTTCATCGCCTTTTTTTTTGACCCCTTTCACCACAGCTTGAACTCTCCATCATACTTGAATTATCGAACAAATCCCACTGCTTCAAAGTAAGACCACTTGTTCGGATCAATTCCTTTTATAACATGTATTTCTCCTCCCACATATTCTACTCCCTTATTGTTCATAAACTTCCCCATGTGATGCAGAGAAATGTCAAAAGTCATTGCTAATCCTACATTGTAAAATGAAAATTTTAGACACACAATGCACAAAAAGTAATGGAGCCACACTAAAACAAAACGAAAGGAACAAACTTACCTTCTTCGAAACGCCTTTCTTTCACACACAATGCGCAGAAAGCAATGGAGCCACACTAACCCAAAACGAAAACAACAAAATAACCTTCTTCGAAGAGCCTTTCTTTCATATACAATGCACAACAATCGCTTTCCTTTGATGGAAAACGAACACGAACCCTAATTGCGTTTTCAAGATAAAACACAATTTTCCCTTTCCCTTCCAATTGATTCGCGTAAAAATATCCCCAAAACTTACTAAGTATAAAAACCCTCTCCATCATCTGATTTCATCACAACACACGTCATTTAAAATGTAAAAACACGTGGCAAAGAATAAAAAGGATACATGTCATCCGACGTGGCTAGACGTTAGCCAAGTCACCAGATTTTTAACGTCGTTTGGTTTGGGGGACTAAAACTTATAGTTTCCTTAAGGTGAGGGATCAAAGTATATCAAAGTTTGAAAGAGGGACGAAAAACAAAATGGCTTCATAGTTGGAGGATTACAAGCATATTTAATCCTATAATTTTCAATATTTAAAGGATATATATTTATTTATTTTCTAGAACACCAATTTTGGGGTGGGTCCTTGTTTTAGTGTTAGTGAAGGAGGTTTATGGGAGAGATGCGAATGTAGAATGAAAAACAAAATGTAGAACACTACAAAATACCCATATTTGTTTTTGCCAGCTAATTAGCTACATCTGCTCTTGTTTGTTTGATTCTTGATATTCCACCCATAATTACCTTCTTCATACGGCAATGTTCTTCCACTCCAATTACTAGCGACACTTTGTTCCCACATGCTAAATCTTCTTATTGTGTTCAACATCACAGTCACTAAACTAAGTTACAACATTCTCATGTTTTGCATTCACAACCATTTTCTACCCAAAATCAGACTAGTTGGCTTACTTTTAGATGAAAAAAATATATATATTTTAGAGTAATGGGATGACGTGTAAAACGAAGAAGAGAGATCAAAATGAATAGTTGGCAAATACTATTTTCAAAGTTTTGATTGTTTAATTGTGTTCAACAACTTCACGTTATTCGTTTAGTTAATTTTAAGTGCTACAAGACTTTCTTAGTGTTAAATGATTTGTGTTTAAAGGTTTGTTTGGAAAAATCTCTATAAAAAACACTTGAGACAAAAAAATGAAGAAAATACATAAGTTTTTCTCTTGAGATAAGTTAATTTATGTTTAAACTAAAAAAAAAAAAAATCTTTTAGACAAGTTAATGCAATAATAAAGATACCCTGTAGCAAAAAAAATCATCAAAAAAAAAAAAACATGCTCCCTTATATGTTCTATACACATGTTTACTTGGCTGGAAGCGAAGTAACCCATTACAATTTATATATGTTCATCACACTGAGTTCAAAGGCTCATGCATGCATGGCACTTCCTAAGTAGATAAAAAGAACTGCAAAAGAGTGTACCATCTACAGTTGATTCCGTCCATTTTTAAAGCACATTGTAGAAATGGACAAATCTACCTTACACAAAAATAGAAAGAGAATTAAACAACTCCATTCAAAATGATTGGTATTATTCATATTTGTTTCAAAGTAACAAGTTTACATATATAAAGCACCAATCATTTTAGATGGAACTGTTCAATCTCATCTTTTGGTAAGTTAGAGAAGCCTTTCAGAAAGACATACATTACATTTGATGACATGTGAGAATGATCTAAAGTTATTCTCTCCATGCTACATTAAACTTAGAAAATACAAAATCTAAAATATTCAATCTGATCAATTCATGGTTAAGATTCCACAAGGTAACTAAAACAATTGGCTTTCCCCAAAGGGGAAGCTAATGATGAGAAAACGCATCAAAATTCATGTCCAAACTCCGAGAGCAAGTACATGAATGCATCTGCATTTTCAGATGATATTTTCAAGGCAGGCTTTTCATTGGACAGTTCAAAATCCTTCAATTCAGACCACAGGTTGGCATCTGTAAGATCACTGGGATCAGTCTCATCATTGAGACATTCTTGTTTAACAATTGGGCTTTGTGATCTCATAGGAGGATCGTGTTGCTTTTGTTCATTTGGAACATTGAAGTCTTCATGGGAATTCTCAAGAAAGGAGTCCCAAGTTTCAGAACATGTGACCATTTGTGGAGCCTTGAGGATGTCTTTGCATGTGTGAAACCCAATGTACGTAATATTGTACATATCAGGATTCTCTTCTAACCGTTGCACTTGTTTGGTGGCTTTGCAACCTTGTTCAAACTTCCTAGTACATCTGAAGTAACTCCTGAGAATAATTTATCAATAAATGTGTGTTATAATTAGAAGACAACAAGTTTATGTAAAAAAAAATACACTTCAACTTATTCTACCCATGAAAATTTAAACACTAGTAAGTTTGAGTGTCCTATGTGTATAGCAAAGTTTCCTCATTCGGGTTTCTGCATTAATATCCTATAGTTGCGTGATTGAGTTCAGTTTCTACAAACACAGAAAAGAATGTACTTCTAGCATTTCCAATTAAGATGTTTTTTTAAGATGATATAATATTTCTACATAGATCACTATCTTGCTTAACTAAAAGCTGAAAGGAACCAAAAATAGAAAAAGAAAATGAACAGTAATGCAATCTTTGCTCGAATTGAACAAGTGAATATCTTTGCCTGGTTCACACGGAAGGAGGAAAAATTACTGTGCAAAAAAATGGAAAACAATGATTACCTGGGAAACTGAGAATTTAGAATATCCTTCTGTCCGTACTTTCTCCACGCATGATTATCATCAGTAGTGTGGGAAACTATGGTCCATGTCTGTTCAGTCTTCCTGCGCACCAATTTAAGAAATGCCATGCATGTTATTTCGTATGATAATACAACATTGTTGTGAATAAGAATATCTAAAGAAAAATAGCCATTCCTCATTGCTTTATTTTAGTATATATATATATATATATATATATATATATATATATATATATATATATATATATATATATATAAGCCTTTTTCTGTAAATAGGCAGGAAAGTATATAAGATAAAAAAAAAAATTAATGTGAAATAATTGTACTGTTCCATGTGATGAGATCAAGGCAGGCCACTCCACTACAGTAAGCTAAAAAACAAAAGGAACCCACTTGAAGTACACAGTAATAAAATTGAGAACTAAAATATTCCAAAACTCCAATAGTTAACTTAACCTCAAGCTTTAGTTTTCTTTTCTTTTCTTGTTTTTTTCCATCAAGAAAGAGTAGCTTTACTCATATGGACAATAGGACTAACAAGGACTCCGTCCGTACAATCCCAATTCACCAAATCCTCTCAACACCACCTTCCCCAATCACTGACAAAACAGGCTTTCTTGACTGAGAAAGTAATATAGCAAAGTATAATTCATCATGGATAAAAAAAAATAAAAAATGAAAAGCAGTCTGTTAGGATAAAGGATTAAAAATCCGTAGAAAGAGATAAAATAGATCACGGAAGGGAAATGAGAAAGAGTGAAGAAAGACCTTCTTTTGTAGGAACCTCTGCGATCCTTTGAGAGGGGAAACGATCTCTTTCTACTCTCAGTTGAATCGTGAGACCTGTGATCAATGCTTGCAGCCTGCGAGGCATCTTCCCCAGAAATCAGGAGATTCTGAGCAACCTGGTCTTGAACCCTGGCAGGGTGGGAAGAAGTCAAGATAGAGAGAGTTTGAGCGAAAGATCTGTGCACATTGGTAACTAGTTCCTTAGCTGCAACAGAGGCATCTGGGTCAACAGGTTTCTGAAGCAAGAACTTGAGCTGAGTGGCATAGTCGAGACCGAGAAGAAGCTCTGTGACGAGGGTCTTGTTCATGGTATTGGGTGTGTATTTGGTGGCTAAGGATGTATTGATATATATTTTAGAGGAAATTTAAGATTAGGGAGAGAAGGAAGAAAGAGGTGGGTTTCTGCGAGGAAAGAGAGATTGCAGTGAATGGAAAATGTTGAGAAGTAATGGAAAATTGTCCACAGATAATAACTTTGCTTACAAACCTAAACATGACGTTGCTCTTCTGATGCAAGCCTGACGCTGCAATTTTTTTCTTTCTTTTTTCCTTTTTCTTCAAAATTACAATTTTCTTAATTTAAAAAGAAAAAGGTCACTGTTTGTACTACACAACCACGCTGCTCCTTTTAATGCTTATTAAATTATTCACTATCTCTTCTTTTATGAGTTTACCTTTGTAAAAGTAACACTGTTTTTTACATATATTATCAGATAAAGAAATAATAACAACCTCAATAATATTAATATTATCTAGATCAAAATATAAATGTGTTAGGGAAGCAAATATACAACTACAGTTTTAAAATTTATAAACTCTTTTTTACTGACTATTATTATTTTTTTAAGAGATTAAATATATTTTTTTAGTTTAAAATTAAAATTAGTTTCTATTCAAAATTTTAATATATTTTAATTTTTAAATTTTAAAAATAAATAAATATTATCTTTTTAATGTAATGATATTAAATTTCATGTTAAACACATGTTTTTAGCAGATGTTAAAACTGGAACATGTCAAATATATAAATAATTTAAATATTATTATAAAATATATTTGACATGTACAGAAAATATAACATAATATAATTGGATTAAAATAATTTTATTTATTTATTTCTAAAGTTTAAAGATTAAATATATTAAAATTTTATATAAATATTAATTTTAATTTATATAAAAGTTTAGGAATAATTTTTATTTTAGATAAAGTATACTTTTTAACATTGAAAATAAATCTGAGTTAAGGTGACTAAATGGGTTTTAATTTATTACAAAATAACAACAAGTTCATTAAATTTTTAGAAGTGATGGTAGTCTAAAACTAGTGAAACTCAATTATTTTAATATTAAATTGATTTATTATAAATAGTTTTGTTATAAACGAGTTTTATAATTTTAAAATGTATCATCTTTCTAGAAGCCACTTTTCTAGAGTTCTCCACCTTCTCTTTAAGAGTTCTAACTCCTGAGTCATCTCTATGACAATCATGAGGTACCTACTCGACCACGACAATGAGGTCTTCAAATCTAATCGATCAGTTTCTTCAATAGAGCAAGTAAGTTTCGACTCCTTTTTCCCCTTCCGTTCCTAAATATGTTTTAGAGGAATATTGTATTATTGCATGTGTAATCATGCATCTCCTATACGTTCTTGATTCATTTAGAGTTCTAAGGACTTTGTCCGTTGTCAATTTGGTGTTTCGTAGGTTTGTCTAAGTATTCCTTGTGGTTCAAGTAATCGACAAAACAGTTGTAGAGTTGGGCAATATCTTTGAGAGGTAAGGAAAGCTAGACTTTTTATTATAATTGTGTTTGTATCTTAAGTTAGTATTTTTATGAATGATAAGATGAATTGTATGAAATTGTGTGATTGTTTGAGAATTATGTGTTTTTGAATAAGGATAAATGATAATATGATGTGTGTATATTAGGATGGTGTGACTTTGATGAATAATACTGTTATGATTGAGTGTGATGAAGTACTTTGGTATTTGAAACTGAATTCAAAGTGTTTGGGTGAGAAATGGTCATATTATTGAGTTTTAAGGCTAAAGAGGGAGGTGTTGATGGGTGAGTTTGAGAAAGACAGGTTGAAGTGGGGAAGCATCTATTTAGGAGTTGTAATGAGATAATTTGAGACTTGTTAGAAGTGTAGTTGTGAGTGAAATCTGTCATGTAGCAAAGGAAGGGTTTATAGTTGAAGTTTTCAAGTGTTTTTGGTGTAAAATAGGGGTTTTGAGTAGTGAGATTTTGTAGTAGAGAGTATAAACTATTTTTGGGGGTTAGAGGTATGTTATTATACCTATTAGGACTTGTCTAGGTACTAAAATCATTAAAATCAGTCATGGAAGTGATAATGGCTTCATAAGTTGAGTTTTTGGTCCATTTTAGAGGTTTCAAGGGTTGAAAATGGAAAGTAGGAGAGTTGGGATGAAACTGAGGTATTGGAGTGTGCTAGCAACTGTATTTAGACTTGTTTATGTAGGTTGTAAACTGGTATGGTGGTTAGAAATTGTAGATTTGAGTTTGGAACTACAAAAATACATGAAATTACTGACAGAATTTTATTGACAAAAATAATTTCGTCGATAAATGTGCATTACTGACAAATTTTACTGACGGATTAAAAAATGTAATTACCGACAGATATAACAGTTACCGACAGATAGACTCTGTCGGTAAATCTTTCGGTAATTATTGAAGGATACAGGCCGTCGGTAAATCCGTCAGTAATGCATATTGTAGTTACCAACGGACAAAATCCATTGGTAAATCTATCAGTAAAAAGAGTGTCAAAATTCCCACTAATTTTTTTTTCCCTCTCTCTCTACGCGAAGAAGATTACATTTTTCTCTCTTACAAATCAGTTTCGTTATTTTTTCTTTCCTCTCATCTCAAGAGCATTTCTCACCTTCTCTGCAACCATTTTTCTCTCTCGTGCAACCATTTTCCCACACTGTCATTGTTGTCGTTGGAGAGTGTCACCGCTGCCGTTGAAGAGCACCACCACTGCCGTTGGAGAGCTCCACCGTTCGTTAGAGAGTGCCACCGCTACTGTTGGAGAACGCCATCGCTACCGTGGGAGAACGCCACCACTGTCGTGGGAGAACCACGCGGAGTAGTGCTACCAACATGGTGGAGAAAATATGGATACTAAAAAACTAATTGAGGATTTTTCCATATTTTAGGGTTCTAAAACAACTAGAGAACCTAAGTTTAGTCTTTGATTTTGGTTTTGGAATGAATTAGATTGTTGTTTTGGTTTAGGAATGAAGAAAGTTTGATAAAAAAAATTAAAATCTTAGGAAATAGAAGAAGGGAAAAAAGGAAGAAAAAAAAATTAAAATCAAGAAACTTTTGAAATATCATCCTTTTTGTGAAAAAGATTTTAAAAGAGTCTGATTTATTATGTTTAACCAATTCACCCCCCCCCCTCTTGGTGTGAGAAACTAAGACATATCATTTTCAACAATGTTTACCAAACAATGTATATAGAAAAGGAATATTGAAAGAATGGGTCTTTGAAATTGGATTTATTTTCTTAGGGAAAACTAAAAATCCTTCTTTAGAAAAACTTTTATTTTTGTCTTGAGTTAACTATAAAAAAGAATACATTAACTCAAGATGTAGGTTGGAAATGGTGTGTGAAGAAGTGGTAATAAGAGATGAGAAAGGTGAGATATTTTCACATAAAATTTTAGGAAAAGAAGAAAGCTTAATAATTTAAGAAAAGTGGAAGGATGGAAAAACTCCCCTAAATTTGCTTGAATCTTGTAGAGTGATGGGAGTGGAAGTTGCCTTCAATAGCACTTCCTGTGTATGTAGGACGTTTTCCTTCTCATTTTCTCTCACAAGTTGCTCTTTTTCTTTCTTTTTTCTCTCCTCTCTTGCATTCCTCTCATTTTCTTCTTTTGCTTTTTCCTCTCTTTAATTCGTTTCTTCTTTTACTCTTTCCTTTTGTCTATCTTGAATGTCCTTATTTAAACAATGAAACATGACGTTCTCTTTTTCTTCACTTGATGAGGAAGAAGAGTTATAAGTGTGTGTAGGTGAGGAAGAGGTAGATTCATTAATGACAACTTCTTCTTCCCTAATGCACACTACCCTTTTATTAGGACAAGAAGATGTTATATGACCATGCCCTAAACATTTAAAACACTTAATATGGCTAGGTCTAGAAGGAGATTTAGGTGGGGAGGAGGAATGGTTAGAAGAAGAATGAGGACAAGATTTGTTAGTGGACTCCTTAGAAGGATCCTTGGCTTTATCCTTTGATGATGAGGATTTGTAGAAAACATCTCTTGAAGATTTAGAAAATTTGTTGTGACAAGCTTCTTTTTGCAAGAGTTTCTTCTCTACTTTCATGGCCCTATGAATCACTACATCTAAAGTCTCATCATCATGGAATTCAATTATATCTTTGATGTTGCTATTAAGTCCACTAATAAATCTAACTATTTTTGCATGATCATTTTCTTTAGTGTTAGTACGATGTAGGAGTACTTCGAGCTCACGAGCATACTCCTCCACACTTCGTCTACCTTGGGTAAGCCGTTGGAGCTTATTCAAGAAGCCTCTAAGGTAGTGTGGAGGTACGAATCGCTAGAACAACAAGTCCTTCAAATGTTTCCATGAGCTCGTGTAAGAGCCTGTTAATTCTCTGGCAAGTGTACCAGATCGTTATCAAGTAATATAAAATGGGTAAGTCCAAGTATCGTTTCCCAAAGGACTTGAGAAAAGAATTAAATTTAGGTTTTATATGCAAGACAAAAGTAAACATGCAAAATGCAGTGAATCAATTGGCTAAAAGAAACTATGAATGAATGGAGTTGTTGGGGTTTACAATTTCATCTTATCCACCCTCTTATATCTACTTTTCTTATCTAATTCGCTTCTTTATCATATTGTCAGGCAAACTTTCTTGGTCTACCCTTAACCCAATCCCTTGGTGAAAAGAGCCTATTACTAATTACCGGCTTGTTATCCCTAGCCTCCCCTAGTAATTAATAATGCATGATAAACGGAAGCAAAATACAATTGATCGTCCTACCCCTATCCCTAGGCGGTATTAACATAATCAAGGAATTCCCCCTAGTTCATGACATTAATGTACGTTCCTGTATCAATAAAGACAAACAACATTTACCGAATGAGTTAAACGATAAAAGCATTAAGCGAAGGTAAGGAACCCAACAATTGATAAAGATAAGCATATGCAAGCATATAAAGAAGATAAGAATTTCAATATAAGAGAGTTTCAAAAGATTACATTGTTCCCCAACAACCTAGGGTTTAGTTCACCATGGACATGGTGAATCTAGATGAAAAGTAATGAAAGAATGGAAGAAATAACCCTAAACTTGGTAGATTGGAGCCTAAGCATCCAAGGAACCTCCTCCAAGGTGTGTGGAACAGCTCTGGACGTTTCTCTCTACCAAAAGATTGAGTTTCAATTCGTACTGGGGCTATATATAAGCCAAAAAGATAAGAGAAAGATTACAGAATCTGAGTTAATAAAAACAGACAACCGCTTGGGCGCCTAAATAAACCGCTCAGCGGTTTCCCCTTTAGTCGCGCCACCGCTCATCCGGTCAATTTTACCGTTGAGCGGTTTGCCTCAAATCGCACTGGTCGCTCAGCGGTCCATTATGACGCTCAGCGGTCCATTATGACGCTCAGCGGTCCCTTTAACTCTTATTTTCATCCTTTTCCTTCATATTTCAGGAGTCTAAGTCCACCTTGATTCACTTCCATCTTCAATTTACCTTAAAACCCTACAAAACAATGTAAAAACAAGCATAATATCTCTAAAACCAACTTTTGACTCTCACATGACTCAACTAAGTGTTTGACGTGAATTTAAGCTCATTCTAAGCCATAAAGGGTGTGTTTTGATATCAAATTCAAGCATGAAAATAACGGTTTTTAGACCGTTATCAGAGCTCATGGTGGTAATGCTCATCCTAGTTAGTCGTTGCATGGCATATCCCTCTAAAGCTAACGTAGCTAACTTTACACGCAAAAAACCATTTATACTATACAAATCAAAAGTTTGATCTACTTTAGCTATCCAATCTAAAAAAATTGAAGGTTCAGCTTCCCTTTTGAAGGTTGGAAAATTCAACTTAGGCAAAGGAAGGCCTTGGTCCATGGCTTTATCTTCTTGATGCTTCTTGTATGTACCATGACTAAGGATGGCAACTGGTCGAGTCGGGCATGGATAGTGCCTACCCGTAATCCAACCCGACAAAAAAAAAATCCACCCGCTACCCGCATGGATACTCTCTTAAAAAATATCCGCGGATATTTTAAAACCCGCAGATATTCGTGGATACCCGCAAATATTTAAAAATATATATTTTTATAAATTATTAAAATAAAATTTAAATAGAATTACAAAAAATATATAAAGTATAATATAAATTAAATTAAATATAAATTAAAATTTAATTTTTGTTTCGGTTGAATTGGTCCAAAGGTCAGTCGTCCTTCTTTGCTTTGTTCTCTTTTGATCTTCAATCCTTCCTGAGAATGTCATCCACTCCGATGGGTTGTTGACGTGCAGAAGACACTCCGACCCGACGCTCAAGATATAAAAAGGTGTAAATTTTATTAGGATAGAAGAGGAAGATTGTACCTAGACATCAATTGTATATTTATAGAGCTTATAGCAGGCAAGCCCATTGATTAACCATTAGTGCAGTATATTTTTAGGCAATCAAACCCAATAATCAATAATTAATACCGTATATTTTGTAAAGAGTAAGACAATCTGACTTATTAATTAGTGCAGTATATTTTTTTAGGCAATCAAACCCAATAATCAATAATCAATACTGTATATTTTGTAAAGAGTAAGGCAATCTGACCTATTAATACTTGTTAATTGTCCATAAATGACAATTAATTCCGATCGGTATACTTCATATAGTACAATTTTAATTAAATTTAACCTTGTAAAATATAAATAATGTTTATTTTAATTAAATTTAACTTAATGAAATAAAAATTATATTTTTATTTTTATTTTTTGCGGGTAGCGGATATCCGCGGGTACGAATAGTATAATACCCGCATCCGACCCGTTTATAAGCGAGTATTAAAATACCCGTTATCCGCGGGTTTCGGATAGTAAATATCCGCGGATATCAACTATCCATCGCAGATTTTATCCGCGGGCACAGATTTTTTTGTCATCCCTAATCATGACTGTGTTGTTACTTCCCTTTTGCTTTCTCTTTATTATCCACCTTTCTACTAAGAGCATCAAATTGATGTTGAAGTTGTTGAATAGCCTTTACTATGTCCAACTTGCTAGAAGCACTTCCTTGATTACTACCTCCATTGGAAGAAGATTGTCTTGAACCTGTAGACATTTTTTTTTTCTAAAAGCAAATAGCAGCAACAACTCAACAAAAAATGTTAGAAACAGCAGCTAAAAGTGACATTAAAACAGTAGCAAGGTCCACTTAAATAGCATCAACAATCTTGGCTCAAAAGCTCACAGTTAGCCTCCACTCAAATGCACTTTTCTTGCAAGATAGTAAGGTGTCTCTCAAGTCAGATTTTTAGAGCACCAAATCAAGGACAAAGTCAAGTGGAAAGATGTACAATCCAACCTCAATAAAAACAAGGAATCTAAACCAAGAAACATGCACTTCAAGAGGCCAAAAATTCAAGGAAAACCACAAGAAAAATGAGGGAAAAAAGAACCTATAAAAGCAATAAAAATGGTACAGAAAAATTGGCAGCAATCTAGAGACTAATAATAGCAAAACAGCAAGGAAATAATAAGCCAAAACAATGGCACATGTGAACAAGACAACAGCAAAACATTGACACAACTAAAAGGTAATTCACTCCAAAATTTTATGCATACATAAAGAGAATGATCTAAAATTGAATGGAATTAATTTGGCAAGCTTCAAACCTATATGTTCTGTGATTGGATGATAAAAGAGGCTTAAATGATATCAAACACATAAAAACAATGGCTACAACACTCGGCCAAGCATGGAAATTTGGTTTAAGTGTGTTTGATCAAAACTGAATTTCAGTTTGTTTAATACCTTTGTTGGAAAACAGGTAGGCTTCTTTTTACACCAAGAGGGGGGGTGAATTGGTGGGTTTTCAAAATCAGAGTCTTTTCGCAATCTTTAAAACAAAGTATAAAACTTTACAATCTTTCTTGAATTGCATGTAATGAAAATTTGTGTGTAGTGAAAAAACGTAGTTGACTGCGCAGATAATAAAGTCGACTATAATTAAAAGTGCAGGGATAGAGAAAATCAAACACTGGTTTTTATACTGGTTCGGCCTCAATGCCTACATCCAGTGTCCTTCATGTACCCGGAAGCAAATGCACTATAATAGTCAAGGTTTTTACAACAAGGCTTTTATAGAAGACCTCCACGTCAAAAATATAAAACACCTCTCTAACCCTCTAACCAAAATATAGGAAATCAACACACAGCAAGACTTGCAGCAAGTTGTCCCCTCTCCTGCAATCTGCCAACCACTTTGAACAATCCTCAAAGTGAACCAGACTCCACGAGTCTATCCCCTGTAATCACAACAGGTCACAACAGCAATCACCAATGGATGCCAACAAGAATCTTGATCAACCAGAAAACACCCCAATGTGCATATATGTGATCAAGCAATGAGTGCGCAGTCAGTCTCCCTTTGAATCTCCTTCAAGAAAGATCAACACTGTCTTCTAGGAGAATTCTTGGAGCTCTATAATCTTTGAGAAACAATCTGAAACAGAATCTGAAAGTGTTAGTTCAACAATTGTCCAAAAGTCTCTAAATAATTTCAGATTGCATCTATTTATAGAATTTTGTTAATCAGACACTCCCTCAGTCGAATATGCTACTAATTCAGTCGACTAGGTTATGACAATTATAACAGATAAGTCAAACCAATAGCACACAGTCAAACAAAATAAATTCTCATTTATTGTAGTTGACTTATATTCAATGCTCAACTAACTTTTAAAAATATAGTCGTTATTGTTCATGAGCATAACAAAATTTCAAAGCAAACAACTAAAACAGTCGAATGTGTGGCGCACACAGTCGACTTCGACATGTCAGAGCAATTTGAAATTCTTCCCTTCACAAAATCTCACATAGCACTGTTTCTGAAAATCTGTATAAAGACTTTAGTATAGTCGAATCAATTAGTACTGAAGTCGTTTACTGCAGCTTTGTCACACAACTTTTCAGTTCACAAGAGTGCATGTGGTTTTCATCCTTTAAAACATGTGTAATGCAACCAGATATGATGTAACATCTACAAGCTCAATAAGTATGCATTCACACAATAGTAAAACACATAAACATGTTCAACAATATATCAAGTCATAAGCATACGAACATGTAACACAACAACAACATATATGTGTTATTAACAATGTGTTGTCATCATCAAAAACCAGAGTGATATAGATATTGTGTTGTCAACAATCTCAACAACCTCTACTACTTCAAAACATACCAGCAAAGCATACACACTTCATTCCTAGGTTGATCCAACTCAATTCACCATACAAGAATCAAGATGCAAAGAAACTCTTAAGAACTGTAATTTCAAGAATTATTTTGCTAGAAAACTCCTAAGGAGGAAAAACATATGACTCAATACAAAGCTAAGCAAGCAAGAAAAGACTTAAACAATCCAACTAAGACAAGAATTAGAAGCTGTAAAAAGTTAAACAAAAGGAAAGAAGAAGCCTACTTGTTGAAGACTTCCAAGAAGATGTTTGTTGCTTATGATGGAAGATGTTGGTGGAAGCCTCTGGACAGAAACGTGTAACCCCTTGTATGCACTGGATTGAAGCCTTGTGATCATCCTTAAGAGTTGCTTGAGTTTGTACAATGTTCAGGAGGTAAGAAACAGCCACCAAAACACCAAAACAACAAGCATAAACACACACAGATTAGAAGTCACTTCAAACAACAAGCACTAGAATGAGTATTGGATGAAAAACAATTAAATTCGCATAGTAAACGAATGAATTGAAACGAAATAAGAACTGGACATTTTTTTGTAGACATATAGACGAAACTTTTAAAACAAATTGCACACAATTCGGATAAGAAATGAACCAGAACTGGAGCAAACAAGTTGCACTTGTAATCAGCATTTTTCTAGGTGCAGGACAATGAGTATTGAACAATTATCAACACATGCAAATAGAAAGCATTGGAGTTAAAGCAAAAAAAATGATTGGAAATTATTCCTAACATGTAAACGAAACTAGGAAAAAAATTGCACTCAATTTGGATGAGAAATGAGCAAGATATGAAAGAAACAAGTTGAACAAAGTATTAACGTCCGTGCTGAGTGGCAAAAATGGTGATGTGCGCCAGCAAAGTGAAAAAAAAAAATCTACTCTAACATGCAATTCCTAAGATGATTAAACCAATGGCTCTAGATACCACATGATAGGGAATAACATGCTTAGAGAGAACTATTTTAATGACAATTAAGGAATGCAAAGAATTAAAAATGGACAAGAGCAAGGATAGGGAAAACTTATGAGATGTAAACACGCCACTTGAAAAGGATTCCAAGATAAGTGCCAATGATTGGACCGCCACTTGATTTGCTCAAGATAAGATCCTCAAAAAGACTAAGAGACAGATTGTTATCTCAAAGAAGAAATGCAAGAATGCAAACCACTCTTAAAATTGATTCATTCAAAGGTGTTTACAAAAGGAGACCCCTAGGCTACTTATATAACCTTTAGGATGAATTAAGTTGAGAGTTTTAAGGGATGTGGGACTTGGAATGCTTCACAAGACCAATAGCATCCCAAGTGTAAATTAGTCTCATATCTCTTAAATCTTCCATTCCTAAAGGGTTTATGAGCTTCCTAGCAAGTCTAGAATTCAAAAGCTACAATCTATGCATGTTTACTTACTCTACTAGCAAAAGGAGAAAACCTATTTATTCTTCTTTAATTTTTAATTCCAAGTTGTGCGAAGTCGCAAATACAAGCCAATGAAACATATTTTACTCTTTTTTATGCTTTTTTGTCACTCTAAAAACTCTTCATTGTTGCCCCATCTATAATGATATCATCTGTCAAAACAGGCCACCCGGTCCGACCCGGCCCGGCCCACCACAAGTTGGTCACTTAGTGAGTCAATCCAACCTAGCTCATTTATTAGCGAGTCAGAAAAATTCGAACCCAGCTCGACCCACCACGGGTTGGTGGGTTAAACGGGTTGGCTCACTAGCTCACTTAATTATATTTTTTTTTAAATAAAAAAAATTACAAACTTTTTGTAATTTAAATTTAAATAAATTTCACTCCTGAAATGGTGTTAAATTCAAGACAATTCAAAATAATAAAAAAAAAAGTACAATACAATCCACATATAATGAGTCGGATGGTACTTTTTAGGGTTTCATAAGATAATAAATTAATAAAATAAAATTAGGTGGGCTGGTGAGCCAACCCAGCTCACCACAGTTCAATCCGGATGAGCCATGTTTAAATGAGGCGGGTTGAAAATTGACCCACATAAAAAAAATACATTTTTCTCAAACCCAACCCGACCCGAACCTGTGGTGGGCAGGTTCGGGTTGGCCCGCGGGTTGTAACCCATTTTGACAACTCTAAATCACATTATGACTTTGACGTTGGATGTTGTCACTAACCAACATTAATATGCTTCGTCAATGGGTGAATATGATGTGTAATGGAACCCTTATTCAAATTTACATACAAAATGACGTCGAATAGTTATATAGGCCAATGTTAATTACCTTTGAGGATTTCAAAAAGAAATCTGATATTACAAAATATATGGTCAAAAATGAATATCAAACCATCAAAAGAATCAGAGGTTATGTAAAATGAAGAAGGTTTTGAAATCCAAATATGTTAACTTTTTGTTCTGAATTTCTATCATACATTCAAAGTTCACAAAAACTATTCATAATGACGATGAATTAACGACAAAGAAATGTTTTACTTTTTTGTGAATTTGAAGGAATTAATAGAAATTAAAAGAAAAAGTTAACAGAATGATTGTTGGTTACAAAAACTCTTTAGGGAAATGAAAGTTTGGTAAATGTAGGTATATGTTTTCAAAGGATCCAAAAACTCTTTTGAAAGTGAAAATGTGGGAATTATAAAGAGCATTTCCTATTCATTTATTTTGGTATGGACGTCTCTTGTTGTCTAAATGAACATTATATGTTTAGTCATGATACATTTTAACGTCATTTTAGTGTGTGGTCCGATGTCATTAATTTATTAACTTCGAATGATAGACCTAACCGGCGTCTAGATTATTGCATTTATTTGCAACAATACTACTAATATTTTTAACGTTGATTTATTTATTTTCTTCTGACATTGAACATTAGTTGTAGTCTTATTTTACACTAGTAGAAGAACTATACAAAATACCTACCGTTAAAAACATCAATAATTATTTGTGCATATCGTTAAAAAGATATGTATAGCATGATACCATTTGGTACTAGCTAGCAGTAATTGTTTTTTTATATGTTTCAGTTAAGGTCACAGTTCACAAAACAACAGAAACTGCTATGCCACTTGGTTAGAATATGCAACTTACAAAATGGCCAATGGTATTGGCAGAGTGCCTATCAGCTGTATTATGAGAATTGAAGATGGTTTGGTTTTTGCAAGCTGGGTCACTGTTTATGTCACTTTTTCCAAGATTCCAATTGTACCATCTTTTTTAGTTCATGTTTATCCATCTTTTGACCAATTATATTTGCACCTCAAC
The DNA here is from genome assembly GCF_000741045.1 of Vigna radiata var. radiata. Classification (NCBI taxonomy): domain Eukaryota; kingdom Viridiplantae; phylum Streptophyta; class Magnoliopsida; order Fabales; family Fabaceae; genus Vigna; species Vigna radiata. Next base: position 9,463,822 of record NC_028355.1, read on the forward strand.
CAATTCTGTCATCTATTATATATCATGTTATCTCCTCCAAAAATATCTTCCCATCTTTTCTAATCACTTATATGCAGATGCTCATTAAACTATTCTAATAATAAAATGGAATTTGAGTTGCCCATGAATCCATGATTCAAGAAAAAAAATAAGGTGAATATTTGAAAGCGAGTCCTTGAAAAATTAGATTTTTTTGACAAATTTTTTACCGATTAATCATTATTCAAATTTTCTTTTACAGAACAGTATGCAACTTCTATTTATATTTACAAAGAATAAATAACTATATTTTTGTAAAAAATATGTAATACTATGGTTAAAAACTCGTAAATTTGTAATCTATTTATGATTACAAAGATAAAAGATATTACATTAAAAGGATTAAAATAGAATCATTACGCATATTTATACATGTTTTGATGTGTAAAAACTTTTTTTTCAACTTCTCATCGCTTAACATAGTAGTTTATGTGATTTAAACTAGTAATAAAGTTGGAAAATCTTTGTTATAATATAAATGTCAATAATTAATACATAAATCAAATAATGCTTACAAAACACATTATTCAAACATAATCATAAATCAATTACACATACAAATCAACATGGACTTTACATTTATTATAAACATTCACATACAAATGAAAATTTGTTTGTTCAGCAAAAAATTTCTTGTTTAAGCAAAAATTTGGCGGAATTAAAAATATTATTTTTGTTTGAGCGAAATTTTTTTTTTATTTAATTGAAAATAGGATAAAAAAAACAAGGTTCATATTCAACTCTATTTTTGTTCGAGAAAAAATATGATTAAGAGTAAGGTTGGAATATTTATGCTATGCTTAAATGAAAAAAAAAATTAAACTCAAGTAGGAAAAGAAATCAATTTTCAAATGTTTTATTTAAGATCACTTTATCAGATACATTTTTCGAACAATTCAAAATTATCAATAGAATTCAAAATTTATTCAAACATTATCCTTCATTCATTTTAATTCAACCTTAGATATTCAAACTTGAATACTTCTATTTGCGTTAAACTCATAATTAAGATTGATTATTTTGCTTTAAATAACCAACACTCAACTAATTTGTTTAAAATAAAATAATTTAACAAAAAAAAAATATAACATTTAACAAACTTCATTCAATCCAACTATACAAATCTCATCTTAAACTCAGATATTATATATAAACATGTTCAAACAACACACAACTTTACTTAAAACCAAAGATAATATAATTGTGTTATTTTCACATTCGAATCATTTATTATAATTAAGGTTTAATAAAAAAAACATAAACAAATTTTCTTCTTATTCCCTATTTCACATTTTTTTTATTTCACATAATGTTTTTTGTCTAAATAAACTAAAAGACTTGTAACAAAATAAACAAAAATAATCCAATATAAACAAATTAAGGTGTGAGTGTAACTAAATAAATTGATAGACATTGTTTTTAAACTTATCACACTAAGATTATAACAAAATCATAAAAAAAGAAGATAGGAGATTTTTAAGATAAACTAGGTTTAAAATTTTGATGAGTTAGAAATAATTTCTAATTCTCCATACAATAATCAGATTTGAAAAAAATAGAAAAAAAATAGAAAAAAAAATAAGAGGAGAACGTGGAAATAACAAGTCTACCTACTCATTCCTGATAACTTAAAAATCCAACTTGCCTTGTCAGAAAGAAAAAAGAAAACATATATATATATATATATATATATATATATATATATATATATATATNTATATATATATATATATATATATATATATATGGGTTTGTTAACACGCGTACGCTTGTTTTTCAGTTGGTATGTTTTAACAATGTGTACCAGATTATAGTAGACAAAAATACCCTCATATATCATGGATTCTAAGTTTTAAGGTCAAGGATATTTAAATAATTTTCATTCTCAACACTAAAAAAAAAGAAACCCCTAAACCCTTACTCACCTCCCTCATTCCTCTCAATCCTTTCTCTTTTATCTCTCTCACTCTAACATTTTTTCTGTCATCTCTACTGTTGCCCCAATTGAAAAAAAAAATCAGAAACCCTACAGTTTTTTATCTTGCACAGTGGTTACAGTTTATTCTAAACGCCTGCAGAAGTTGATTTAGTGATAAAAAGAAATAGGTATAGAAGAGCTCCCTAGGAGTACAATTCTTTCAATTCTGGGTTGTAATTTTACATCATGTATATCATACCAAAAGAGAAAGGAAAAAGAAACACTTTTTGTAAAGGGAAAAGGACAATAGAGGAAAATATCTTGTTCTTTAAAAATATAATGAAATGTGATGTAGATGTGTAAATGAAGTATGAAAATTTAATTGACGGGTTGTTGTGTGTGGCTGAGGGAGAGTATGGAGATGAGAGAGAAACAAATTGGATAAGTGAGGAAGGTGGATTAGGGTTAGGCAAGGGTTTCTGATTTTTTTTTTTTTCAATTGGGGCAACCGTAGGTAGGGATGACAGAGAGAAAATGTTGGAGTGAGAGAAATGAGAGAAAGGGTTTGAGAATGAAAATTATTTAAATATCCTTGACCTTAAAACTTAGAATCCATAATATATAACGATATTTTTGTCTACTAAAACTCGGTACACATTATTAAAACATACCAACTGAAAAACAGGCGTACGCGCGTTAACAAACCTTATATATATATATATATATATATATATATATATATATATATATATATATATATATATATATATATATATATATATATATATATATATCAATTTCATATATCATAAAATTAATCTAAATTAACAAATTAAGTCAAAGGAGCTACAAACTTGCCCTACATATAATTTGAATATAAATTTTCTATTAGCATTGAAATAATTGATTTTATAAAACAAACTAACAACTTATATTTATATTTTTTTAATAACACTAACTTAAAAAAGGTTCTATTTGATAAAGAAAGTATTATAATAATGAAAAAGATGACAGAGTGATAAAGATGGGAAGTATAAATATCTAAACCTCTCTTAGTATTTAATGTGACTGACGAAGTAAAACATGGATGTCTGGAATTTGGTATAGTTTGCATAGAAATGTGAAGAAAATTGGAGGATGGCATCCTCCAAAAGTGGTATAATTTGGGATTGAAAAATACTTTAATTTTTTATATTAAAAAAAATACTTTTAACAAATATAATTTTCTTACAATTATTTAATATTATTTTTCTTTTATTTATTATTGTTATTATTAATTTTTTTTAAAATATAAAAGTTCATCTTTTTTATAACTATTAGAATTTAATGTGTGTCAAATTGTAAATGTGTCTCATCCGTTCATTACACCTTTTAAATTTATCATCCTATCAACAGCAGTGAATCCACAATGTGCTCAACTAGTTGGTCACGCACATCACATTTGAAGATTCTCTTTTTTTTTTTTTTATATTCATTTCTAAGAGCCACCATGTTGAAACCACTTTATGAACTTTTCGAATTTTAATTTCAAATTTATTTCAATAATTTTTCACATAAATGTTCTTACAAAAGTTATGGACATTGATTGGTGTGAAGTAAGCCATTATTGTTTTGTAAAATAATATCAACTTGTAATCGAGACACTCTTAAACTCGGATAAGTAGTGAGTATTTAAACATTTTTTAATATTTAATCAAATATAATTGTTAATACAAAAATAATTTAGTTATTTAATCTATAATTAACACATATTCTTATGTTACTGCATCAATAAATTATTCATAAATTTTACACTCATATTCTTTCACTTTTCATTCTCTTTTTTTTTTTTCTAATTTAAACAATCGCATTAAAAGGATTGTTCTTTAAATTATTATATTTATATAAATTGAATGGGCCGACAAACGTCACTTAGTCCAATCAAAAGATAATAAACAAACTTTGTTAAATCACGATTTTTCTGTTGACCAAAATAAAAAACCATAGTTTGTCTTATTGAAAAAAAGAACATTGATAACTTTTGATTAAAGGACTAATCTTAAATCTAATAATATCTTATTATCCTTTTTTGTTTTGTAATTGAAAATAATAGTTCAACAACCCAGTTTGCTATATAGATGACAATGTGCATATGGAATGATGAACCCTTAACCACCATTGTAAAACCTCAAAAAATGGTATTTTTAGAAGTGGTGGTAGTCTACAAATAGTAAAACTCGATTATTTTAATATTAAACGATTTTGGTATAAATAGTTTTGTTATAAACAAGTTTCATTATTTTAAAACATACTATCTTTCTAGAAACCACTTTTCTAGATTTCTCTATCTTCTCTCTAAGAGTTCTAACTCCTGAGTCATCTCTTTGACGATTAGGATGTACTTAATCGACTACGGCAATGAGGTCTACGTTTTAGAGGAATATTGTATTATTCCTAAATTTGTTTTAGAGGAATATTGTATTGTTGCATGTGTAACCATGCATCTCCTACACGTTCATGATTCATCTAGAGTTCTAAGGACTATATCCGTTTACAATTTGGTGTTCCATAGGTTCGTCTAGGTATATCCTTGTGACTCAAGTAATCGATGGAGCGTTCTTAGAGTTTGGTAGTTTCTTTGAGAGGTAAGGGAAGCTAGAACTTGTTTTAAATTATTGTGTTGATCTAAATTTAATATATCTATGTAGTATAAAATGAATTGCATGTATTTGTATTGGTTGTTCTAGTGATGTTTGAATTTTAAATAATGATCCAAGGTGGTTTGATGTTTGAATGCTTGGTGTAGTATGTTTAGATTGTTTTACTATTATAATTATATGTTTAAAGGTTCTATTGTGGTTTAAATGGTGATCTTAAAGTGGTTGGAGTAATGGAGAGTGAATTACTTGAGTTTCAATCTTTAAAGAAGGGTTTTGGTGAGTGAAATTGAGAATATGGTATTGGAGTGAGATGGGAACTGGTCTAGCACTGATATGTGGTTAATTGGGACTTGTTAGAAGAGTTAGATGGTTGAAATGGTGAGAGAAGGATGGTAAAGTGGTTTGAGGAAGTTGGTGTCTGTTATGAGATGTTTTATGACTTGTTTAAGCATTGAAATGGAGGAAATATGGTGTAAGAGTGTTTGGTGGTTGATAAGTAGAGTTTAGCTTGGTTTAGAACTAGTTTTTTGGGGTTTGGACTGGTGAGAATTTGAATTATGGGTTATGTGCTTAAATGGTCTTTTTGGAGGGTGTTAGTAGGTCACTTGGGACTTGTTGGAGTCACTAAGTTGTTTGAAAATAAGCCATAATTGGTGGAATTCAAATTGGGTCTCTAAAGTGAGGTTTTGATAAATTTTAGTTTCAAATCTTGTGTTCAATGAGTTTAAAATGTGTTTAGGTTGGTTTAGAAACATTTATTTAGGTATATTTAAGTATAGAATACAATTTAGGGGTGTTAAACATTGAAAAATATGCATAGGATAGGTCATGAGGGGTTGAGGGGTGCAAATTCTGCAGATTTAGAATTATGCAGTCTTGCTAAGTGAACTCCCCGCTGAGCGAGAGTTGAGTGAGCATAACCCACTATTTCTATTTTCGCATAGCGAGCTGGTGTCCGCTGAGTGAGCAGAACAGTTCTAGCTGAGCAAACTCCCCGTTGAGCCAGAGGTGAGTGAGCAAAACCCATTGTTTATGTTTTCGCAAAGCGAGTTTGATGCGCTAAGCGACTAGTCCATAACCTGTTTTGGGTTTTTTTTTCTTTGTTTTGAATTTGAGGATGGTGTAGAAATATTTATAGTATTCTATGGTGGTTTATTCTTAAGGTTATGTATGTATTTGATGTATGTTTAATGATGTCATATGTTTGGATTCAATGTGATAGTATATGCTTATAAGTATGGTTTCAAATGGTTTCACAGTTGGTAACATGAGTTCCATGGGGAACTCCTTCGGTATGGTTTCAAGTATTAATAGTATGAATGGTCGGAGTTACGCTGGGGTTTATCCTGACATTCTAATGATCATCCATGCACAAGTAGAGAGTGATAACTCATGTTGTGAGAATAACAGGAGGTCTGAGCCTAAGAAGCCTTTCTCCATTTGGCAAAAAGGCGTTTGAGGACTAACCTTGTGCTTGGTAGGGTGAAACCCATTGGCAAGGGCTCTGTAGAGCAGTAGAGGTCAAACACAAGTGTAGGAACCACCATAACTCGACATTCCATACAATATCCAGATAGTCAATCTAGGTCTTTACATGTTAAGATATTTGGGTTGATATATGTTACATAAATGATTTATGTATGAAATGCTTTAAACTTATGCTGTATTGTTTTGTATCTAGCTTACCCTTGCTTTTCTGTTGTTTGTCTTTGTATATTGTTTCTCTTTTGCGATGATCACCTAATGGTGTGAGCTTAGAGACTCACCTTTTCAGTTGTTCCATCTAGAGGTGAGGGAGAAGCAAATGAGTTATTAGATAGATCTACAAAAGTATATCTCTTCTTTGAAGGAGATTTGTTTTACCTAATGATTCTTTTAGCATATGTAACGTCTCATTTTGGTAGTTTTATACTATTAAAATGGGATGTTACAATTATTGTCATCCAAATTCAATCACATACATTTCAATAATATTTTCTTTCACAAAATTCATACATTATTTTATTTTTAATTAAATTTTAATTTTCTTCGATTTTTCTCATATTGTTTTGTAACTTGTTTAAATAAGGGTTAAATATGTTTTTCGTCCCTTAACTTTGAGTGAAAATTGGAATTAGTCCATCTTCAAAACTTTGGCTTATTTAGTTCCCCAACTTTAGAAATATATGAATTTAGTCCTTTTAACCAAATTTTGCTAACTTTATTTGATGTTTCAAACGCATTTCTAAGTTAACATTGAAGCAAAAATGTGTCAAACATATAAACAACCCAAATGTTATCATGAAACGTGTTTGAAACATCAAATAAATCTAACAAAATTTAGTTAAAAGGACTAAATTCATACATTTCTAAAGTTGGAAGACTAAATTAGACCAAAATTTTGAAGAGGGACTAATTCTAATTTTCACATAAAAGTTAAGGCAAAAAACCATATTTAACCCTTTAAATAATTAAAAGCATAATGTAGAAGCTGTTGACGTTGTCCCATCCACCTTGACCATCATTTTCTTCCTCCCATCCATTCCAAACCACATTCAAAACACTATCTTTCCATTCTCCATCATCTTCAATCAACTCCCATCTTCATTCCTTTAACACCGAAAGGATTTTCCTCCGCCCACAACATCATCAATCCATAACTAACCCTCCACTCCGATGGAGTTGTGCGGCGGAGGAGCTTTGGAGGAGATGATTTTCATTTACAATTCGCTTTCCGGGAGTATCCCCTACTGTGTCGGAGAATGCAAGAGTTGGTTCTACTTCATATTCCGGAATTTCAGTGTTATAGGGAGTGGAGCATCTGGTAAGGTTTACAAAGCTGCGTTGACCAATTTAACATGGGAAATGGATCTGTTCATTCTCAGAAGCATTAATTTCATTATGTTGTTAACTTTAAATGGTGTTATGAAAAATAAATAAATGGATTAAAAATCACAAAAGTTAGAACTTGATTAAATTTAAATAATATAATTAAAATTTAATTGAACAAATTCAATAAAAATATACAATAAATTAGTATTTATACTTTATTTAAATCTGATTTTTTCTTATTATTTTGTTAACAATTAATATTACAATAATAAACCAGTTAAAAATATATTTATTTATTATATTTACAAAATGTTTGTTATTGTAGTAAAATAAAACTATTAGTGAAATATTAAAAAAAAAACTGAAATACCATACTAATTTAATTTAATTTGAAATCATAAAATTAAAAATGATTAAAATATCTATCAAAAGAAAAGCGTCAACTGTTAAGGAAAATTAAAATTGAAATTTTATTAAATAATGTATATACCGTATATAAATAGAATGGAACTATTACTAAAGTGGAAAAACTACTTGTTTGAAATTATTTAATTGTTTATTATATGAATTTGATTTTATCTTATATTTTATGTATATATTTTTTTATTAATAAATTGTCGTATTTGAATACAAATAATTGTTATGTTTTAGAATATTAACATAATGATACTTAATATGAATTTTAATAAATAATAAAAAATAAGTTTTTAAAAGGTAAAGTAAACTTTTCAAAATTATAATAAATTAAATATACATTTAACCAAAGATAAAATTAAATACAACTATAACAGTTGATTTTTGTAGTCAACCCTTATTGTTGGATTCGGTAAAATACATGACCTGGTTCATACGAGTCAGATCCTTAAGCAAAATAACTAATAATTTTAATCAAAGATTACCTTTCCACAACTTTTTATTTCAATTTTTTTATCAAATATTTTATAAATCTAAATCAATTTTAATGAGTTTGCGTTTATTTGAAAATAAAATTAAACATAGAAAAATTGAAAAATGTACATGTAAACTTCTTCCATAAAATTCAAAATAGATTGTTTGATTCTTCCATATTATTTAGGCCTTGTTTATTTGAGTAGATTTGAACAAGAGTAATTGAGTGGATTTGAAGATAATTTTTTTCGTTTTTTTTATTTGAGTGAATTTGGAAGTAAACGAGAGTGGATTTGAAAGTAAATCCACTCTTTTACTTCCAAATTCACTCAAATAAAAAACGAAAAAAATTATCTTCAAATCTTTTCAAATCCACTCTCTCAAGTCTTCACCAACCACCCTATATATATATATATATATATATATATATATATATATATATATATATATATATATATATATATATATATATATATATATATATATACATGGATTTGTTAATTTATGTAAGGAGTTTTTTAATTAGTACATTTTAGCAAAGTGTACCAAGTTTTAAATTACAAAAAAAATTCTTATTAAAATAAAAATTAACTTTAAATCCAAGAATATTTTAATAATTTTAAAATCTAATTTAAAATAAAAAAAATAAAAAGTAATTATTTATATTAATTATTATTTTTTTTATTTTTTTTAAAAAATAATTACCTTTTCTTTTACTTTTTATTTTAAAAAATAACTATTTTCTAAAAAATATATAATAAAAAACAATAACTTAACTACCTTATATTTTTTTTATTTTAAATTAAATTTTAAAATTATTAAAATACTCTTAAATTTTAAGTTAATTTTTTTAATAGAAACTGTTTTTTAACCTACAAGATTCACTTTACTAAAATATATAAATTAAGAAAAATCTTAGCAAACCAATATATATATATATATATATATATATATTTTATGATAATTGTTTTAAAATATATATGAATAACCTATATTTTATAAACTATAATAAGAAATTATGATATTTTTAATTTTAAAACAATTATCATAAAATTAAATACATATTATAAATACAAAAGCTGCTGTGATTAATGTAATACGTAAATTTTAATGCACATACGTTTTTCTTTTATTATTTTATACCAAATATATTAAGCATTATTTTTCTTGTACATTAAAGGTTAAATATATGTTTTAGTCCTTATATTTGTCTCATTCTAATATTTGTAAATTTGAGGAATTAAGCCTTCTCTATTTTTTTTTGTTGCAATTGTATCAATTGTATCCTAATATTTGTAAATTTTTGTCTCATTCTAATATTTGTAAATTTGAGGAATTAAGCCTTTTCCATTTTTTTTGTTGCAATTGTATCAATTGTATCCTAATATTTGTAAATTTGAGGCAATTAAACCCGACGTTAGTGGTCAGTTAACGGAAAGAGCTCAATTATCTCAAATTTACAAATATTAGGATGCAATTGAGACAAAAAAAAAACAACATGAGAACCTAATTGAGAATGAAGAATAAATACGAGGAGTAAAACCTACATTAAATAAAACAAAAGAACAGTTAGTAATTAAATATTATTAAATAATTTGAAATGTTTCATCCTATAAAGAATTCTGTATCATTTAGAATTGATTGAGATCAAAGGTGCGCTTCTAGGGTTCCCTTTCGCAGTCGAGATTTGAGAATTGAGATTCGAGAAAATGGCCGGTTTACCAGCGAGGCTCCGTATACAACCCGCGGACGTCAAAGCCGCCGCCATGTGGGGCGTTGCTGCCGCCACTGGCGGTCTCTACCTCGTTCAGGTTAGCATCCTTGTTCTCCCTCCTGTTAAAGTTGTTTTTCATTTTTATTTAGTTTCTGGCTTCCGAATTTGCCTTGATGTCAAGGATTTGCGCACTATGCCTTGTTCGGCTCCTCGCATTTGGCGACTTTACATACTGATCTGAAATTTAGTTATCGAGTTTATGTGTTTTCTGTATTTTTTTTTATCTAAACTCATATTCGGATTGCCTTGTATGAATTTGTTTTATAATTTTAATGTTCATTGGAGCTTTGTTTTGTAATTATCTCCGATGTAGCTGTCTGAAGGGTTGATTCAACGATCACGTGTTTGAGTTTGGTTAATTTGCAGTCTCGTGGTAAATTGTGTCAACATTTGGGTCTCTGTTTGTGTAGCGATATTGTGCATTATTAACTTTGAGGTATTTTGTTTTACTTAATTAAATCTCAGGCTGTGAAACATTCAGGGGTGAGATTTTGAAGTCAGTTTCAGTTTATAATCCTCATTATGAAGATTTTCGAAAGAGAAATTAAGGAATGAAATTCATATACTCAAACATTATAGATGAATAAAGGAAGAATGAAATGAAGAAAGAAAAATGAGGTAAAATGAAAAAAACAAAAATGTTTTTTTCCCTCTTTCATTTCGATTTTATGTGCTTCCCTTCCCTCCTCTCCTCTCCTTTCCTCTGTGGTTGGACTGCAAAGAAAGTGGAACAAATTAGGTTAGCATAACCACTTATCAGAAGTTCATTGATGCAATTAGGGAGATAATAAGCTCAATTTTAACTCTGGCTCTTCTCTTGCTGTAATTTTAAAAGGTATACAAGTATTTACATCATAGTTTTATAAAGTTTATTACATGTTTGTTTACCATCCAAACAATTTTACAGTGTGACACACGGTTCAATTAATTTTTGTGGTTAAAATAAATTTGGACAAATGGATCAATAACATTAAACAGTTTAAAGTTAAAACTATCAGAACCAGCTCTGCCAAACATTAAAACAATTGAATACTTGGTTTATTCACGTTTTGTTGATATTTAATAATTGCCTAATACGGTGTTGTTTCGTACATTTTCAATTTCTATTTTTTTCTTTATGATGTACCAAATGTGTTTGCTAGTTTTTTTTGTTTGTGATGATGTTAGAAATCTCCTCTGTTACGACATAAAACTGTACTCTCAAGTTCCAACAAAAATTGATTCATATGTTCTGCTTTTAATGGTTATCTTATTGAGTGTGTTTCTTTGTTGAATCTGACATTCCCTCCTTGTCACAGTACAAAAAATAAAATGAAATTTTTCTCATCACATATTCCCGTGCTTCATCTTGGAGGATGAAGAGTAACTACATAAAAAACAATGGTGCTTGTGCCAATGAAGTTACCCCAACTTTTTGAAGATATAGATTCTTGATTGTGATGACGTGTGTCAAATACCTTCGATAGAATTATGGACTGATTTTTAGATGCTAAAATTCTACACCTCACTTAAATAGAAAAATGCAGGAAATCAAATATGCATCTAGAGTCCTGCTGATGCTCGGAACCTCTAGTCCAAACGTATTTCCTTTTACCTTCAAACCATTGCCACCTGCACTACCTATCCTCCCTCTACTCTCCTTTCTCTGCAATTTCAAATCCTCCTATTATCTTTCACTACTCAGCCTTTGATTTTGCTCTTAAGCTTAATGACATGAATATTCCCCTTATTTTCTATTTTGTCATCCTCACCGTATGATTCTCCTACATTCCTTACCTTTCTTTTAGTATACCTTAGTATATGACCTTTCTTTTTCTTTTCTTCTTTTCTCCGAATAACCCAACATGATGAACTAGACATACATAATTAAATGTGTAGAAAGGGCTGTGATAATACTTCCAAATGAATATACTTCAAGTAGGATATTCCCAGTTTTGCAATAGAACAGTTTCATAGTCTGTTCCAGTACTCTTGGCCAACTCTCTTTAGGATGTTATAAGAAGTTTGCTTAAGTATCTTTCCTGACTGTATTAATATCATGCCTATTCATTGGTTTCTCTATTTTGCTATTTTTGTGTCTCTGTTATTTTGCTTCTGTATGTGTAGTCATATCTGGATGCTGATTGATTTTTAGTGAACTCATATGTTGTTTAAATCATAAACAGCCATGGGGATGGTTGAAGAAGACATTCTTCGAGAAGCCAGAACCTGAGCAAAAATGAGCAAAAACGAATTGGCATCTGAGAAGAATGTTTTGAATTTCGGGATCATGTGAAGAATGACTCAAAGAATAACGTCACTTTCTGCTGAGGTCTTCTAGCACCTGTTTTATGTTATAAATTTGGATATTAAATTTTAGTATTCTGTGCTGGTGGTTTTACCGGATTTTTTTTGTTTTATATCAACTTCCTTCTTGCTCCACCATTTCGAATTTTGTGACAATAACATTCTCTGCCAAAGATGGTACATTTGGAATTTCTCACCTTTCAATCAAAAAGAACTGGGCACACGAGATTCCTGAATAATCTTCAATGCAGGGTCCATTCTATTAAGTTTTAATTTGCATTTCTTGGGTTCCATTGTTTTACATTATTTTAAAGATCTTTTGGTAACTTTTAGTCTAATGTAAGTATCTAATGAAATGATTTTTTTTAGGATAAATTTTTGTTTTATTCTTTTGTGACTCGGGTCTTTTTCATGACTTAGAGTGTTGAATTTTATGCCATGTTAAGATACTACAATGAGGAGGTTTTTAATTTATGATGTGTATGATTTCTCTAATGGAGATACCCTTAGAGGAGTAAAGGTGGGAATCGTTATTTTTGTTAATAATGATTTACATTTATCGTTTTTATCAATAATGGTTAGATTTCTATTTAAAAAATAAAAAAAAAAATTGTAACTATCTTTTTTGTGTCTTTATTTTTACCGTTTCTGATATATAATTTAATGATTTACATTTATCGTTTTTAGTCTTTCAAAATATTAGTTTTCTTTAGCTAGATATATAATATTTTTTATCTGTTGTGGCATGTTAACCTAGTCTTGGGAAAGATGGACAAATATTCAGTACAGTGTATATATGGGAGGATACAAAAAACGATGGAAAAAATTTAAAATTATAATTTATAAACTAATGAGTCCTTGTTAATGTTATAAATCAAAATGCAATTGAGAAAGTTAAAAATATATTTTTAATAAACAGTCTTGAAATTATTAAATACTTTTAAAGTGAATTTTCAAATAATTTCGTAAGTTTAAAAAAAATGTCATAATATTTCATACAATCAAACTAACTACAATTATTGAATCTGTGAACCCTTCCTCCTTCTCTTCATGCGGTCTCTCTCTTCTCATGAGTCATAACATGCCTACACATCAACGAGAGACTCTCTCCTTATAGATCTCCAACATCTCGCCTGGCTCTTATGAAGAGCAATTGGCTCTTATAGTTTTTAATGAAGATGAAAGATGTAAAAGACTCACCAAATTAAACTGATTTTTTTTTTTTTTTTTATTGTTTCGTTCCTTGAAAGACCTCTTCATTCACCTTCCAATTTTAATTTCCCATTTTGCCTTCTTTCTCTCTTCTTTATCTCACCACCTCATTCTTATTAAGCATAGCTACCATAATGGAAACAATATTTCAGAATCAAGGTTCTTTTCCTTTTGATTTTGCTATCTGGTTTAGAGAAAAAAAAACAGCTTTTTTTTTTCTGTTGTTGAATTTGGGTTGGGTTTTGGGTTTAATGGATGATGATGGATTTGTTTGGTGGATGATTTCATTTCCAACGTTCATGAGAGAGTAAAGTGAATTATTATTGGGACACCAACTTTAAAGTGATAAATTATTGAGTCTTTTTTTTACTATAAGGATCTGCTTTCAAACTAACTGAGTAATTTAATTAAAAAATTAACTTAGAGAAGTAATAATAAAAAACAAATAATCATTGTAGAAAAGATGAAATTATTTTAAAGCCAAAAAAGAAAATCCATCAATTTCAACTTATGTCCTCATGCAGGATATGACGAAGGTGATAACGAAGGTGTTGGAGAACGATGGGCTAGGATCTACGTACAAAGCGACGATGACGAGCGAATTGTGCGTGAGGGTGAAGAAGATAAAGGAGATGGATAAGGAAGGAAGAGAAGCCTCACATGTGAAGAGAGCAGTGAGGGAAGATTGACAAGTTTCGAAAAAAAGAAAAACTGATTTGATACACTATTAGCCATTTAAGAAAAAAATTAGCGTGATTAGTCATGAAAGACTAAATCTAAGATTTTATAAAAGAAAAAGGATAAAAATGAATCAAAGTTTGGAAAAGAGAGGAAAACCAAAATCACATTTTATAATTTAAGAACCAGAAACATATTTGATCCAAAAAAAATTAAATTTTTATTATATTGCTTGTAAGATAGAATCAAAATAGAAAAATCCATATTCTACTCCAACTTGCTTTGACAAAAAGAAAGTTCAAAGTTCTGTTCAATCTTCTAATAGGACTTTTTTTTTTTTTTTATTCAAATGTGGATAGAGATTGTAAACACATGCTTTGAGCACCAAGGAAAAAACACGAGGTTGGTTTTATATTAATGTTTCGTACCTTTGACCTTTGAGGTTTATGAGCATTGAAAATGAAATTGTCCGTCATTACTAACAAAAATATAAAATATATTCAAATTTTGGAGAAAAAAAAAAGACATGCAATTTTTACAAAAGTATTTAATATTTTATAAATTTTACAGAAACACAAACATATTTTATCATGTTTTAATGAAGGCTTGTTTTCATTTAATGAAATAACTATTTAATTGAAAATATAGTCTTCTATGTTAGAATAATAAATATAAATGTTTTCATTTTAAAATAATTACAGATAAGGTGAAATACAAAATAATGCAAATTGTAAGTATGTGACATTTACAAATCTGTCACAGTTAATAGTACAAAGGACAAGGACACAATTACACACTTGTAGGGACAAGAATTTAGATGACTTTTTTTTGTAGGACTAGAAAACAAGACCATAATATTGGAATGACCAAAAGTATTTGTAATCTTATCTTGAATTATTTTCTATGTCTGGAGTTCCTAGGATTTTTTTTCTTTCATATGACGAAACATGTTCTTAATAAATATTTCTTAATTCCTCGTGTTCATTAAGATTTTGTTTGTTTTTATTAAGTGATAAAAGTTAAAAAAGAGCACTAAAAGAAAGAGAAAATAAATAAAATGGAAAATGAAAATATTATTAAGTATGAAAATTGAGAAAAGAGTGCTTGAGGTGTTACTCTCTGAATAAATACGAAAAATTTTACACACAAATTATTTATAAACATATATATAAGTAATTATATAAAAAGAAATTAATGTAGTAAATGTTAATCATCTCATTAATTTTAATATAATATTTAGATTTTTGTTATAATAAAAACAAAATTAAAATAATAATAATAAATAAACTAAAATAAAATAAAAAACATATTTAACTTTGTACTAATTTCTATGCATCTTCTCCTTGCACCTCTATAATTTCATATTGCACCTCCAAAATTATATTATGGTCTATTTCATTTATTAAAAATATTAAATTGGTGTGAGTGAGTAATGATAAGTAATGATGGTTTTTATTTTTTACCAACCAATATTAAATGAAGTCCTATATACTTTCATCCCGTTTTGAATTTCATTTCGTTCACTTTTTTTTTGCTTATGACCTTCTCTCCTTTCATTTTGCATTCTCATGGTAATGGTGATGCTGTTCCTAGTGGTGGTGGTTGTTGTGGTAATGCTCTTTGATGGTTTTGTTGTGAATTCTTTGATATTAAGACTGACATTAAAGATAGGTAAATATTTTTGTTTGAAAAATGTTTAACATGTTTGTCGACTTTCAAAAGCCAGTTAAAGATACAACATATTTTAAAAACCAATTAAGAGACTAACTTATTGAAAGACGTTTGACCTTTAAATGATTTTCGAAAGTCGATTAGAGATCAAACGTAATTTGAAATATGTTTGACCTTTTAATTTTAAATTAAATTAATGTAATTATTATTAATATATTTCAATGTAATTAATATATTACCTAAATATGTTTATGTTTTTAATTATTATTAAAATTATGATATGTTTTGTTATTTTTTATTTATTAGTTAATTTAAAACTTGTGTTGACGTATTTAATTTTTTATTTTATTTATAACATGTTTATGTTTTTTAATTTATTATTTAATTTTTAATATGTTTTGTTGTATTTTATTTAATTTTTAATTTTTAATTTGTAATATGTGATGTTGTTTTTTATGTATTATTTAATTTTGAATTTATATTGTTATTATCATTAGATTGAGAAATCTATCTACAGTGTATCTTGTGATTAATATTACAATATGGATAATTATCCATTTCAATTAATTGATTATTAAGTAAATTCTAGTTTTATGTTTAAATTTTCTTCTTTCGTAAATGATATGACTAAGGATGATTATACATATAAGTTTACCACTGATCAAGTATTCATCTCACGCGATAATTTAATTGAATGGGTTCAAAAGATTGTATTCAATATTGGATTTGTTGTGGTTATTATAAGATTTGACATCACAACTGGTGAAGTCAGAAGAGAGACATTCGTTTGTTAGGTTGTTAAAGGAGTGAGAAATATAGAAAGTATAAACTTGATGTTCAGCGCAATGTATCCGACATAAGAAAATGTGAGTGTCCTTTTAAGATGAGGGGAAAACCCTAATATAATGGAAAAAGTTGGGTTTTAAACGTAAAGACCTCGAATATTCTATTGACTCCCAACAAACATAACAATGCTAATGTGACAACAATAAAACAAATTGTAAGGCATAATACACATACAAATAATCTTTGAGAAGGTTGAAAACTTAAATACACCATTTGATGATGATCTTAGATAAAGATAAATACATCTAATGGAGTAGATGTTTGAACGATTTTGACGTGATAAGTGACTTGTTCTGAACATATCTCAATGCAGTGTACTCGTTAAATTCGTTTAATATATTTTTCTTGTTTAAACGAAATTGACATTCACAATCACCTTACATTGTTAGAAAGTAAATGACAAAATAATTTCACTTGAACATTAAAAATATTTAAAAAAATTATTTATCAAAATTTGAGGGCAGCGCGCTCATTATAAATAGAAAATACATAAAAATGAAAATATTATAAAACATGGAATCAAGAAAAAAAATGTTTGAGGTGTTATACTCTCTGCACAGTTTTACACACAAATTATATATATATAAATTAATGTAGTAAATGTTATTTATTTCATTAATTTTAATATAATATTTAGATTTTTTATTATAATAAAAAAATTAAAATAATAATAATCACAAATAAACTAAAATAAAAAAAATGTATTTAACTTTGTACTAGTTTCTATTGATGTAAAAATAATCTAAACAGTTTCACTTTTAATATTAACTTTTTCGATGTCAGCTCTAGCTTTCAATAATGCCAGACACATTATTTTTAATACTTGTATAATATTTATAAGAAAAAATCAAATAAAAGTTTTCTTAATGAGTTTAATCAAGTAGCCCTTCAAATTGAAGATGCTTCTTTCTTCCAATTTGGGTAATTCCTTGCACGTGTGAGTGTTAGTTGATACTGTTTATACAGGTTCTCCTTTAAACTCTCTACAGACTCCAAGTATCTTTCAGGTTCTACCAACCCTAAAAGACAGACAAACTAACAGAGAAAAATAAAAGCAAACCACTTGAAAAAAAGAAAAAAAAAAGTTTGCTTCCATTTAGAAAGACTTTTTTCCATTCATTTATCCAACTAAAAATAGATAATAAATATACATATATATGACTGTTTCCGACCACATCTTAAACACCTCATGACCCCTTCAAATTCTTTTCCATCTCAAAAAATAAACCTGCAAATTAAATATTTTCAAATTCAATAACTCTTTAAAATACTCTTAATGATTTATATTTAATATTCATAATTTTCAATTAAAATAATTTTTTTTTTGAGGTGTTAAATAATTATTTTACTTTGGAAATAGTTCTATGTTAAAACATGCATAATGTGCATATATTTCAACACAACAAGTGATTATTAAACTCTAACAGTATCCGCCCACATATTAAAAGAGTTTAATTTTCATACAGGGGTATATACTTCTTCTTATAGTATCAAGTAATTAAGATATTTTGAATAACTTTATACACCATTTATTAATTAAATTAAAATGACTTTACATATTTAAAAAAACAGATGACACTAAAAAAGATGAAAGATTCTTTATAATATTTAAAGGAAAAGGTAATAATATAAAAATATATATTTGCTTGCTTTTTCAATAGAAATTAACATTATCTGAATTACCGGATCGAGAATGTTCGGTCGCCTAAGACACAAGACGCAATACCAACCGTAGGATCTGTTTGATCCGTGATGATCCCTCCCTTTATATTTCACACTCTCTCGTTACCTCAGATTTCTTTTCTTCCTTTCACTGGCGACACGGCCGCCGCAAGAAACAACAACAGCAGCGTCAGGCACCATTCTGGCTAGTGAGTTCTCACTCTCTTCTCTAATGTTTCCTCGCTCAAATTTTCATCTTTTTTATTCAATTGTTTTGTTTTATTGTGGTTTTGATCTGATTGGGGAATCAGGAGGTCAGAGGGGTCGGGTTTGATGGAGAAGGAACTGGTGGAATTGTATGACGCTGCGAAGAAGGCGGCGGATGCGGCCCTCTCCGGCGACGCTGAGCACGAGGAGAGCCGATGCATCGATGCCCTGGAACAGCTTAAGAAATTTCCCGTTAATTATAAGATTCTTGTTAACACTCAGGTCATTTTTCTCGTTTCTTCCTATTAGTTTGTATCTTTTTTTTTTTATGTATTTTTTGGGTTTATTATTCAATTAGAAAGTGCAGGATTGATTTGGCAATTTGAGGTGCTGTGTGTGTAACATCTGCTTGCATTGTTCTGTCATGAGACGTGGTTGCCGTCTTGTAACTGTTAGGGTTTCATTGAAAACCTAATGGAAGACCCAATACATATCTACACCGTGTAATGTTTGCTTTTTTGTGTGTTATGTTCTTTGAAATGGATTTGCATTGCTTTATCAATAGGGTTTTTTTTTCGTACACTTGGTTCTGCGAATAGATTGTGGTTGACAGAAGGAAGAAACACTATATTTCTTTGTTGCGTGTTTGGGGGTTGGATGGGGTCAAATTTCTGATCAATTATTATTGAGAGGGAAGATTAGAGTAACTTTTTATGCATTACAGGAATTGGGTCTTGCAGTTATAAGGTGCGGCCGTGTTTAGGCATCTTTAGGTGTTAAGATTAAGTTTTCATAATGTTGGGGCTATAAAAGTTTTAGTTGTGTTCCCTCAACTAACCTCTTCAACAAAGAATTTTAGTATCGCCCTGAATTTGGGGATGAAGCTGGATTTATCAAGTGTTGTAATGTTACTGTTCATATAAAATCTATAAAATGTGATAGTTTCCTGAGGTTGTCCTTGTAGTTGGGTTCTATTATTTGGTGGTGCTGGATATAGAATCTCTGTTAGGATTTGGATCATTTCCATTTCCCCCAAACATTACAGTTTTATTTTATGAGAAAAAACGACAAACAACTTTGGATGGAATCTGTAGTCCTGACCTGGTAAAGGTGAGCCTGACACAAACTCAGGTTTTCACTTAACAGGATGCTGTCTTGCTCTATAGCCATAACTAATCATAGAGGATCCAAATTCATTATTGACTTCTTTTTGTGCATAGTGCACCAGACGATGAGGAAGTTTGAAAACACCACTAGTCTTTTATCCACTGATATATTTAGGGGCTCCATTTTTGCCTGTTGCCAGACAGAATGAATTGTTTGATAGTTTCACACTTTTTATTTTTTACCCACAAGAGAATTGTTGTGGGATTTGTAGTGGATTATGGAAAGCAATTTTTATTTGTGTGGAATCATTGAAATTGCAAATAATATGATTTGATATTGAAATAAACCCCTCACGTTTGGAACTCATTATAAGTACAATTTATTTTCTTTTATTATTTTTCATTTTATCCTTCAATATAATATTTCTCATTAAGTACAAGACACAACATTATCAGTATGGTGTGATGCCCTGTGATTCTCATTAAGGACAAGAGACAAGTTTTTTAGCATTTACGAAGCACAAGTTTTGATTATCATTAAATCAAATCACACCTATTTTATATCCCAAATCAATTATATTCATTCATTTGTCTTCTTCACTCCCTTATGCATCTATTTCGAAGGATTTTTTTCAACTCGTCCTCATACTTTTCCTTTTTCTCTTTGACAAATTTCAATTTATGTCTATTAATATAATTTTCTACCATGATGGGTTTGCAGATGGGAGTGTTTTGTTTGCATGTAACAAATGGGTCTTGCACGATATACACTAGTTTAGTGAATTGGTACTACACAACTCCCTTTCTACGTGTGTGGTTTCTGTGCTCTGTGGGCTTTTTGGACTAATCCTCCAGAAGATGGGCCTTGTTTTGAACTTGTTTCTTGTTATAATTTTGTTCTGGTGGGTATTTGTGCATCCTTGCTTGGTAAATTTGTACTTTCTTAATAATCAAAATCATAAGCCTGCTATCATTGTTGGAAAGCTCTATTGTAATTTAACTTTTAAATTCAAGTTCTTATTCTATCCAAAATTGACAGTGGAGTATCCATCGGTTCAGAGGTTAAAATGGAGAAACAAGTTAGAGCTCCAAACTGAAAAAAGAAAACTAAATCAGATAGTGCAGAAACCTAAGTATTTAGATTAACAAGATAATTTTCTAGAATATTTGTAGCATATAAAGACTTTGGAATGGATATTACTATGTTGCTGGCTTCTGTGTTTGTGAACGTTGCATTCTGATCATGTGATGGGATGGGGATGACAGCACCTCAAGGTTCAGTTTGGTATCGCTGCCTTAAGTTGGAAAGAAAAACATTAGGAATAGGTTTAGCATTATTTTTCATTTATAGTGATTTCCTACCCACAAAAGATATGGGAACACTAAACTGATCTCAAATCTTCTTGATTTCAAACTTAGATATGCTTTTTTTCTAATATCATTTTTCAGGTAGGGAAACATCTTAAAGTTCTCACAAAGCACCCAAGGCAGACAATTCGGGCTTTTGCTGTTGACCTAATTGAGATATGGAAAGGCATAATTATCAAGGAAACAAGCAAAAATAAAAACGGGGGTGCTGATGGTAAGGTTGAATCAGCTAATGGGGATAGATCTAAACCTGGGAAAATGCAGAAAAGTCCTTCGGTGAAAGTTGAAAAAGGTGAAACTGTCAAGGCTGAGAGAAATGATAGGAATGGTACATCAAAGTCAGAAAGTATGAAGAAGGCACAAAATGATGTCAAGAATGAGAAAACTGATCGTGCTGCAAGTGTCAAGGTGGAAAAGTCAGCCAAGGAGGTAAAGCCATTTTCTGGAACAAAGAAATTTTCATCCAGTTCTGCAACTCCCCCAAAGCTAACAACTATGATCAAATCTAATGACGCAACGCGAGACAAAATAAGGGAACTTCTCCATGAGGCTTTGTCCAAGGTCTCTGGGGAGGCTGATGAAGATCTTGTAGAGATTGTCAATGCTTCTGATCCTATTCGAGTTGCTGTGACAGTGGAGTCTGTATTATTTGAAAAATGGGGTCCTTCAAATGGAGCGCAGAAAGTCAAGTACAGGTCCTTAATGTTTAATCTTAAGGATTCAAATAACCCTGATTTCCGGAGAAAAGTTCTGCTTGGTGTTGTTGAGCCTGAGCAACTGATCAACATGACCTCAGCAGAAATGGCTAGTGAGCAAAGGAAGCAGGAAAATCAGAAAATCACTGAGAAAGCTTTGTTTGAATGTGAACGTGGAATGCAACCGAAAGCTACAACCGATCAATTTAAGTGTGGCCGATGTGGTCAAAGAAAATGCACCTATTACCAAATGCAGACTCGCAGTGCTGATGAACCTATGACAACCTATGTCACTTGTGTTGTCTGCAATAACCGTTGGAAGTTCTGTTAGTGCAGTTGTGTCACACTAGAGCTTTGCCATCTGTTACCAATTTAGGGTATGAAGGTACGAGTGTCGTTATGGTTTCGAGTAGCAGTCGTGCCGGAATTTTCTATCAGACTGTTACATGTAGAAAATTTTTAGGCAGAAAAAAAATGTACTTTTTATTCTTTTTCGGTTTTAACTCAAGTTTTCGTATTACTGTAGTCTGCTGTAACGTTAGAAGTTCATCTTTTATAAAATTTCTCCATTGTTTTTCTCAGGTTCTGCTTATTTAGAACTTAATGCTATTCAACCTTGATGATTTGGAAACGAAATGGTCAGCTATAGCTAGGTCTTATTTGATAGATTCGATTGGAAATTTCTAAATTTACCATAATTTAAAACTTAATTAAATCTATTAATTATAAGAGAAGACATGTATTTAAAATCTCGTTTTCCGTTTTTTATATATTTAATATAAACTCTAATAAGCATTTTTTATTAGGTAATTCATTAAAAAATTTATGTGCATAATTGAGAATGAAATATCCGACATAGTTAATCATACATTTAAGCAAATGCTTTTCATCAGAAAGAAATATAGATTTTAGATATCAAAATTTCTGATTGCGGCTTCAATAACGTAACATAACCAATGTCACGAGGAGCAGGAAAACTTCGACAGATTTAAACCAAAATCTAATAGCTCTTGGACCACTAGAAGTTCTAAGCCATGCTGTGAAAGATGGATGAAATGAATGGAAATGCAGCATAATCATATGGAGAACTCTAAACAATAAGTGTAGTGATATTATTATCCATGTGTACACGGTAATGTAACACAAAAAAGCCCACTAATCAAGATACAATTGGTCATTAATCTCTTGATAGCTTTATTTATTTCAACTGCAAAATGTAAAATCACAGTCACAGGGTTTTGTCGTTGAGTTCCTTCAAAGCTTGAAAGATTCTAGAGCTTGCATCAAATATGTGAGCCCTACGGTTATAATCCATAGGGTCCTTTCCCTCATCTTCACCCATAATAGCTTCCTTCTCCAAACACTCCAACATTTCCACCATCCCTTTCCCTTCCCCACATTTGTGCCTATACCTTCCCATTACACTCTCTCCACCTTCCTTTTTCTCCATCTCAGCTTCCAACTCTTTCTCCAACTCTCTCACCACACTCCAACTTCCACAACCCACCACAAAACTCCCACTACCCTTCATTTGCTGTGCTGAATATGAAATATGGTTTGGCCAAAAAGTAGTGCTCTCCTTCAAAGTTAAAGGATTTTTACATGAAACCATGTGACTCTTGTTGATGTTGCTCAAACCAAGAGAGGGGTGGTAGAGGTTGTGTGCAATGCCATGGCAACTAGAAACCTTCATTTTTTGGCTATGGCTTTGGAGGAGAAAGAGGACCTTCGTTTGCTATTTGTATTGAAAGGTGTGTCTGGAGAAATCGTGAAGGATTCGTTAACTAAAAATCAACGGTCTTTGTTTCAGACAAAAAACTGTATACACACTAACGTAGACGTTATAGGTTGATATAATGTTTGGAAATAATGATGTAAAGATAAACATAAAACGCTACAGACTGTTGCATATTTATTTCTTGAATTGCATACAAAATTAAACTGTTTGGAAAAGAAAACTAAACTGAACTATTATTTTAATTTGTTTTCAAAAATTAAATTACCAAGAACCACTAACACTAAAATAAACCATAGTTTAACATATTAAAAAATATACTTAAAATAATACATTTATTATTAATAGTTTAAATAATTTAAATAGTTCGGTTGATTTAACAATATTCTAAAATACTTAGAAACTATAATATATTTTATTTAAATAATTATACAGTTGATGAAGTATTTTTTAAATTTAAGATGGTTCTAGAATAATTAAGTCAATGTTTAAAAGTCTCTCTGAGTTCCAATTTCCAAGTGTGTTGTGTCTTCATATGCAAAAATGGTCTAAATGTCTTTTGCAACCACGACTTTAATGAAAGATGATAGTATTTGCTCCTTGCAAGTCACAACCATTGAAATTATGCCAACAATTTCCAAAGTTCATGCATCATATTCTACAGAGAATTTTTCTTTTTTTAATCATGAGGATTTTCTCTTTTTACAATAACACTTATTATCGTAATTTAACAACGAAATATTATTATTATGGGTTAGGGATAATCATGAGGTGGGAAGTAACCGAGTTTCATTATATATATATATATATATATATATATATATATATATATATATATATATATATATATATATATATATTTTTAAACTCTCGGATGATTCTCATATTTGTATAGGAATTTCATGTAGATTTTTGTATTTGTAACTGTCTGAATTGAATCTAATATTTATAAAATTGAGCCAAATTTACCCTATCCGTTAAGTTGTCACATTCGGCGTTAAAATGTGATGACAGGAGGTGGATATTTTATTACATGGAAATAATTAAATTATGACATGAAATTTAGTAAAGTAAAAAAAAAGAAAAACAAAATAGAAAGATTATGGAAGCATCATTCCTATTCTGAAAATGTTTCCAAAAAAACCTAGAAGCTTCATTCCTCGTCACCTAGAGAGTATCTCATCATCCTCCATTAACCTCATCAACCATCATTAGCCATGATCGACCTCTTTATGCAAACCAGCACCATGAAAACCTTTAGAAGAAGCCAAATCGCCTTCAACATTAGCCAAATCGAAAAAACCCAAATCGCGACACAAAACGTGAACCACTAACAATGCAATCAACGCACCACCATTGTGTCTCCTCCATAATAATCACTGTAACCTCTTGTAGGGCAAAACCCCAAAATCGTAAACTCTAAATCGCGCTTTCATCTTCCTTTACGAAACAAAATCTTAGGGAGAAGAAAAATATTAAGCAAGAGAACCAAATCTCAGGGACTTATGAAGTTGCTATGCTTTCCAATTCCAAACTGAGCCTGCTGAATCACGTCCAAACCCTTGCAGAAAGAATAATCCCCCTTTGCTGTATCGTAGAAGTCCTCTCAAAACCTATATAACAAAGAATAAAAGATTCCACATTAAACTGGCTACAACTAACTGCATCTAACATTTGTTTTGTTGCTAGTAAACGATAGATATCATATAGTTGTTACCTGCAGATCCACTTTGTAATCTTCTATGAAATAGTTTGAAATGGAAACAAATGTGTAATTTTAGAAAACAATAATTCGAAGCATATGATGTAAAAAAAAAGGCCAATGTCCCTATATTGCTACACTACTTGATGTTATAAACTTTCCAACATCAGGGGGGCCACACATGGGTCAAATAGTAGGCATCCTTGTTTTGAAAAGGATAATTCCACATATAGATCCTACAACTCCAAGTTGGTGAGAACACAAACCACTACACCAAGGCTCCCCTTAAAATAAATCTTAAAAACTTTTAAACTTCAAAGGAAAACTTTAAGGTGATTGCTCCTAAGAGGAATCAAAGAGGCACATACAAAGAAAAAAAGGGAAAGACTTTTTGAAAATCCTAATTCGATTATTGATTGGAAATTGAGAGAGTGTCAAAAGGGGATTTAAGGTAAAAAAACCAACGACTTTGGGAACACAGAAACCCATGCTGATGTCACTCAAACTATGAAGGTTGAACCGATTTTGTATCCACAGTTTGTCATTATGGTAAAAGGGGAAACCAATGGTTTCAAAACTCAAAACAAATCAGAATTTGGGGAAACAGTTTGTTAGTCATTGCAGTCGAGGAGGTCAGGGAGGGAGGTTTGGAATTGGAATTAGAATGTTGAGGAAAGTTTTGGCGAAGGAATGGAGAGATATGGAATGTTTTGTGTGAGGGAAAAGGGAGAAGAAAGAGAGGTTGAATGTTGTTAAGCCCCTCACACAAATTTGATGTGCAATTAGAAATGCAGTATAGTTAGGAAATGACTCCTAGGTTGTCTCTCAAGGACCAATTTTGCGATTCGAGAATTAAGTCAGACACGAAGTAGGGTAGGGGGTTTTGTGAAAAGTTTGTGAATGCAGATGAATAAAATCACAGATGCAAACAAATATGCAAACACAAATCTAAAAATGGGTTCCAAGACAGAATGAAAATGGTTGGTCATTAACTTAATTACAATGCTTCCTATCACAGATCAACAAAATAAAGTCAACGCAAACCTCTAATCCAACACAATTAATCAACTAAGCGCAGGCTAATTATGTTTTCATAAAAGCGGACTAAGTGAACGTAATGTTAACATCAAATCTAATTTACACCATGCAGTTTCATCAACTAAGAGAAGACTCAACACCAATTGGGCAACTAAGTGCATACCCAATTGCAAGTGCAAATACAGATTTGATATTAACCAAGTTAGAGTGGCAATCACACATACAGTCCAGAAATCTCAAAGAAACAATGCAATATCGCTAATCACCAACACAGTTAATTTAAGCTAACATCACAATTAAATTATCACTACCAAACATACTAGACAACATTAAAGTAAGAGAAATCATTAAACTGAACACTACAGCAGATAAATATCCAAACATAATTAGAACTATTAAAATGCAATAGTAAATTAAGAAAATAAAAAACAACTCAAAATGAAATTTAAAATATTTTAAAGCAAAAGAAAATAAGAAGACATAAATTTATCTAACACCTCACGTGACCATTCTTCAATCTTCAAATGAAATTAAATCTTCAAAGCATTAAATCACAGTAACATGCATTCAATAAAAAGAAAACATAAAATCTGATCCTATCATTCCAGCACTTGAACAAAATTAAATAAATGGAAAAGTGTTTCTTTCATTAAAAAAATATTGCATCCAGCGTAAACCTTCCTTGCGTTTCATTCATAGAAAAAGAAATGAAAATAAAAAGAAATGCACCGTGAGTTTCACATGCAGCGCTGCACACAAAAGAAAAGAGAAAAATGCTTCTTCATTCTCCTACGTGGGTGTGACCGAGTGCTCCTTCCTCAATGAATTCGGTGCTGCTGCTAGCGTGAGCAATCCTCCTTTCCAATCTTGCAAGCCGTGACCGCACATCAACCACCAACTCCCATCAAATCACTTAGGTACTTCTTTATAATAAAAAAAAAATTGCCTTGCAAACATCCAACTGCTATTCATATCCCATCTTCGGACTCCACCGAAGCAATAAATCACATTTTTCACCAATCTTAAAGAAGAAAAGAAAAGTACCGTGCACACAAGGAAGCTCTCCCTTCAAGAAAATAAACGTACAACCAACATTCTTCAGGTTCAGCGGATGCACAAAATGCAAAGAAAAAAAAATGTGCGTCTCTCCATTCAAGAATTGAAAACAGCCTTGCACCCAAGAAAAGGAGAAGTGTGCTCATTCTTCATTCATCCAAAATCCAAATGCATAGACATGATTCAAGAAAACTTTTCTGTAAAAACGCTTCTAGCCAAAGAAATCTCCCAGAGAGAATGATAGCCCCCCACAGTGTGTCGGCTCCACACTAAGAGGCGTGTTACCTCTAAAATGGGTGGGGTCCACCCTAAAATAAAAGGAAACCCTAGGGTGACAAGTGTCCTATTTTTTTACAATTGGACTTAATCTATTCTACCAAAATTAGCCCAAATTACAAAATTTGGTCTATAAATTCTAAACCAATAAATTAAAGTTTGACTAATTCTAAAATGAGTTTGTGGAAATTCTTCAATTGTTTGGTGCCCTTCCAAAAGTCTCATAGTGTAATTCCAAAATTTACCCTGAAAATAAAAATAGGAATAATTAAGCTCAAATAATTCCAATTAATTAAAATAAGAATTATTGGTCTAATTAAGCCCAAATGGTGAAAATGACATAATAACTAAGAATTAAAAACAATTCAACAACACAATTCGGTGCGAAAAACTAAGTGAATGGTATAAAATATTGATTCCTCAAAATAGACCACACTTAGTCTTTTGCACTCCTGGGCAAAATCAAGACGCAAAACAGGGAACAGTTCTGAAGACATCAAGAAGTGACACAGACTCAATAGACAAAAAACAAAGACTCACAAGGGAAGAAATAGGATTAGACAACCCTCAAGAAATCTGGACAGAGAAAAGATGTAGACAACATCCAACACAGAACCAAAAAAGCAGGGCGATTATGTAAACCGTGACTTCCTCAACTAAACTATGAATGTGTTGTTCTGCAGAACTCTATGAATGTGTTGCTCTGCAGAACCAGACTCACTTGCCCAACTACACTATCCAATCTATTTCTTGCACTTTCAACGTAAACTTTGAACGAACAAAGCTCCACTTCTCTCTAGTATGGTCCCAATGTCAAGTTGCAGTAGTATCATATGAATTAAGGGCCTAAGTCAACTAATCAATTTAATTGTCATTAATGTCCTGTTTTTTTCTCTTGCTGTGCATAATATGATATTAGATTAGACCAAGTTAACTCTACTAACAAAAAGTTGTTTGGGGCCTACAACTACAACTACAATGTGCAGGACACACATAAAGTCAGGGCACACACAACATTCACAGTACAATAATATGGACAAAAACTCAATTTTATTCAATCAAATTTCTTAATTACAATTCATCTTCAATAAAAACATGATACAAAAGAAAATAGTTAACGCCCATGACAACACAAACAAGTACAACATCAGTTTTCCAACTTTCTTCTCTTCTTCTAATTTCCTTTTCAACTTCTCTATCTTCTTCTTCAGATCCAGTACAACTTTATTATTTTCCAAACACAGTTGAAGTTCTTCACGTTTTCCTTCAATTTCAGAAACTTCTTCATCATGCCATTCAAAGTAATTACAA
>NC_028355.1:9495239-9566734 GCF_000741045.1 Vigna radiata var. radiata
GATTAGAAAAAGAGCAACAGTCTCGGCCTGCACAGGACCTCTGTAGCCTTTCATGCTGGAAAAGACCATGTGGTGAGATATCTGCTGAAAAGTGCCTCTCTTGGGAACGACAATGGTAGCAAGAATGATCAACATTGAATGCACTTCTTGTTGCCTCAGCTGAATAAGGTATCCGTGAGGATTTATTATGCCTTTGGTGCCAGTTGACTCCATGACTACATCTTCCATTACACAAAGGGTAATCCAAACCATGAGAAAACCTTCTCCCCTCATTAAAGTCATTGTTATGGTATGCAGAAATACGATTTCCCTTGTAAGCCACACCCTTGGACAGTCTTCCATTTGCTTCTCCACTCGTGTATAGAGTCCTGTTCAGTTGATCTTGCAACTTATGAATCATGTTGAACAGTTTCGTCTTTTCTTGGTCAGTTTCCTCAAAGGATTCATGTGAAAGAAAGCTCGAGCTCCGGTGGATCTCATCATGCATATGGTTTGATGAGTTTCCGCTTTCATAGTAAGAACGAGAACCACTTCGATGAAAAGGAATTTTGGGAGGAAAATCGTCTCTCTTTGTGCTCTTCCAGCGCCGATGACCATTTCTTGTAGCCTCCTCAACCACTTTGTTTTGGTTACCCGAGCTATCTTTCTTGGCATGGTGCTTCGCATTGGACAAATGTGATTGACGTTGTGTTCCAAAGTCTCCATAGAGCAAGTTTTGAACAAGACCTTTACCCTTTCTGGTCCTTCCCTCAGAAACATCATTAGCAATGGTGTGAGTGTTGTCAAACGAACCTGAATATTGGATAGTTGACCTCTCATCCATTACATCATAAGAAGAGAGGCTGCCATCATAAGCATGAGAGCTTCTAGCAGTTGGGGACTTGGACAATTTTCCAACAATATCACTAAGCTCTGAACTGTGATCAATTAATTTTGTGCTATCTCTTATATTCACAGACTTTACACGGTCAAAGCCACGGTGAACATCTTTTTGAGCTTGCGTCTTCTGTTTATGAGAGGATACAAGATTAGCAGGTGGACCTTCAAGTTTATCAGGCATAACGTATAAAATGTTTTCCTCCTCTGTACTTGACCTTATAGTAGTAGAAGCACTTTCTGTAGTGCCCACTTCAGGTTTTGCACCGTCTATAACTGATGGATTGTTTTTGGAATCTTCTCCATTCGGTGTATGTTCTGCTTCCTCAAACAATTTTCCATCATTTAACTCTTCTGCTCTATTGATTTCAGTGATTTTCACTTCAAGGCTTTCACCGACTGGAGCTGATTTATAATTAATGGTATCTTCTTCCAATGCAGAACTAAACTCCTCTTCTGCTCCCTCTGATGACAAGTTTCCACCATTCAACTCTTCTTCTCCTTCTGAATCATTGCTTTCAGTAATTTCTACTTTATTAGGGACGACACCTACTACAACTGATTTGCCTTTGTTGGCATTTTCTCCATCTGACTCAGAAATGAACTCTTTCACTCCTTCTAAGTCAACTTCAGTATTTTTCTTTTCAGATGTTACCCCTTTCAGAGTTGAAGCTGATCTATCATTATAGCCATCTTCATCCAGTGCACAAACAAACTCCTCTTTCAATTCTTCTACCAACTCTCCTTCATTTACCTCCTCAATCTCAGAGTGATTGGTCTTATTTGAATTTGAACAACCTTTGCTGGACATTCTATGCCTTCTGTGTGACAAATTATAGATATCCGACTCAGTTTCCTGTTCTTCATCTGATAAAATAAACGGAACAAGTTGTCCCCTGTTACTATTTCCAACCACATTAAAATCTGCAGAAGAAGTTTTTTCGTTCAAACTACATTCCCGAGAGGGAACTAGAAGCTTTCCAGGAGCTGCAATAGTTTCTTGTGCACTGGATTGTGAGCTCACATTCACACCTGATCGTTTCTTAGCTGTATGGAGACATATAAAAGGATTTAAGTCAGTCATATCCATAAGATGTAGAGTGTATAAAATAGAATTAGCACTCCATTTAAAAAATTGAATTTATTAGCAAAATTTAGATGCACAAGGAGTGTGGCATCAGATTAAAGCAGCATGATTTGGTTCATAGAGTTAACATAAATAAGACGACGTACTTCAATCAATCAAGGAAAATAAGCGATAAAAAAGTTTGGAATACAAAGAATAGAATTTCACCTTGAAGAGTAGTGCCACATTCACCACACTTGTACAAATCACATCTTGTAGGCTCTTGAAGAAGTAACCTACATTTAGGGCATCTAACAACACGAACTGGAGGAACTAACCCACCAGACATTTGGTTTAGATATGTAATTGATTACAGTCCAAAGGTTCGCCCAGTCCACAACTTTCACAGAGATGAAGATGTCAAAGATCAAATTTCTAACATTGTCTGCACACAAATAACATAAATAAAGTTTAGCTCGGATTGTTGCAATAAAATTTCTAAGTTAGTTATGGAAAAGGAGAAATTGCAAGATGCAGCGAACAATATAACTTTATAATAAAAAATCTCCCCCACATTCCAAATTTGGGACAAACGTGATCTTCAGGGCTAATTGAATTTGTCTATTATACCAACTATAACATACCCCAACATACATTTCCCAAAGAAGAAAATGCCCTTTAAAATGAACATTTTCTACAATCAGAAAATCATGGCAAAACAGGTGGAACGTGTTTCACGGGATAAATCCATAATTCTCATCTTACCCCATTTAATACTCTTCTACCGTATTCCGTAGGGAACAAAACCGAAGATCTCACGGCCACAGATTCTCATTTTTCTCCTATTTCAAACCTTTGTGAATAAACAACAAACAAGTATGCTGCTAGAAGTGGAGAAGCGACAAACATACACATACACATAAAACGAAGTTCAATCTTCACAAACAAACAGAAACACACATCCAATCAAATGTTTTAGTCTCTAAACAACCTCAAAACATATTCTGAGTTTGATAAATAAATAAGAGCAACCAACATTGCAAGCAATGAAAAAGTATAAAAACACTACGTATTGAAAAATTTTACATTCAGAGATATAGAGTCTTACGAAATGTAATGAAAGAATGGATGTAAGATGAAGGTACCTAGTTAGCTGTGGCATGCATGGTTAGCAGGTTAGACTGGAAAGGTGGCTGAAGGTGAAAAAATAGAAAATTGAAGGAAGCAGATGGACATGAGAGAGTTGAAAAAGAAGAAAGGGCAAAAGGGTTGTAGAGGGTAACGAAGATTGTTGCAGAGAGAAAAAGGAAAAGAAAGGGCAGAGGAAATTGTAGGGAAAGTTGTGAAGAATTGCAGCGATTTCTTTGGCGCAAAGAAGGATTCGAAAGAGAAGGGGCAGTGAGTCATTGTTATGTTGTCTCTGCTGTGTGGAAATGCAACAAAGAGTCTTTGGTTTTGAGTCTAGAAGCCTTTCTAGTCAACTTTGACCAAATCCCACAAACTCTTTAACTTTTTTCGTATTTGTTGGGTTTGAATTTTGGTGTATTATTGTGTTTGATTGTGGCCGTGTTTTGTGTGGTCATGAATCCGACAACCTCGTTTACACGTCGGATTACGCGCCACGATTTATGGGTCCCACCTTGTGGAACACACTAACATTCTTTAATGTTTCATTTTTCACATCATACTGTTTTTTATTTAGTGTATCATGTTTTGCGCCATGGGTGGTTACTTTAGGTTAGATTGGATAATAATTTTTATAGTTAAATATATTTTGAGTTTATGTATTTACCTGAATATTATATTTTAGTTCCTTGTAAAAAGTGTTTTTTTATTAATAAAAATGTATGTTTTAGAATATGAACATACATCATGGCCATGTGACTTGACTTGGGAGGACGATGGTTCCTACCAACACAGTCTGGTGAATTAATAATACATCACTTTTTTTTTTAAATGAAAGTAATGATGAATCTTAAATTGTAATAATTAATATTATAAAGCAGTAAATAAGGAGAGAGGGGAAAAGAACTAAGAAAATAGAGTTTTAGAATTAGTCAGCTTGCATCATATGGATGCATATTTGATGTCACCCTCTTAGGTGTTCTTGATCTTAATCAAAGCTTCACTCATTATACAATTAGACATTTTGTTTTTCTTCTTTTTATTGAAAAAAAAAAGGTTGAATTATTCAAGTGGAACATTTCAACTCAATGTGATCCCCTTTTCTTCCCTTTAGTATGATCCAGCTCAATCTAATTACCATGCAACAATCGAGGAATTGGTCAATACTTAAATGAGCATTGATGAATTTATAAGACCTCTTTTAAGAATTTACTTTTCTTGAATTTATAATTCAACCTTTACATTTGTTCAAAATATTTACACCATATTATTCCTTCTCTTCTAATTTCAAAAATTATATATATATATATATATATATATATATAATATATATATATATCAGCTTAACCATTTTATTATGTGAAACTGATTGATAAACGAAATTTATACGAGTTTCTTAATATTAACTTTTTAACAGATACATTTTCATTTATATAGTAGTTAATGCTAAATTATAATTTTTTACTTTCTATTTTTTTTTTATGAGAAAGTATCCACTATAAGTGCATTTTATGAAACTACTTTTTCTGATTTAAGAAAAAACAAAATCAGGTATACATCATTAAATAAAGAAAAAGCGAAATATTTTTCAATTTAATTTATGTTTTATTTTATAAGGAAAATAAATGAGTAAGAAAGATACATAAATCAAAAGAAAAATGGAAATGGAGATTATTTTATTGAAGAACAATGAAAACAATAATAACTTTATCATAATATTTATTTGATTTTACCATTACTTTGTCAAGAGGATGGAATAGATACAGGTAATAGTTTCCCATTATCCTGTATGTGAATAAATATTATCTCGTATTCATTTTCATATCTGTGTAGTTGTCCATTATATGGGTATGCACTTATTATTTTAATACTTCCGTATATTTACAAAACATATTCTAAAATTATTTAGCATAATATTTTAACAATAAAAATCTACAAAAAAATTGTATGAAAATATATAAAAATGATATAAAATTATAAAAAATGTATAGTTATTAAAATATAAAAAAATCTATATATAAACCTGAATTTTAAACATTTAATTAATGATAACAACATCTAAATAAATTCAAATAAAATACAATACATTACTGTTTCTATATCCAACCGAGCAGAACAAATTTGATTATCTCATGCTCATCTCCAAAAGAAATAAATTATCTTGATCTCTATGTCCAAACTCGACGAATACGAAACTTTTATCTCATCCTCATTTCTACCGGAATAATGAGTATGCATTTAGACATATGATCATACATGTTCTTATTATTTTAATATCAATTAAATAATTTTTAATAAAATAAGAAAAAAATTGCAAAAAAAAACCTAATATTATCAAATATTCAATATAAAATAGATGTATGTGTGTTTTTTTAACATTAAATACTTAGAAACAAATTATTATTACATTTTATATATTTTAAATTACATGATAAAAATAAACAATAAATAAAAATATTAAAAAGAAGTAAAAATAATCAAATGTGTCTCTTAGAAATAATTTAATACACCATTAAATAAAATTGTAAAAACAAGAACAAATATACAATTAAAGGTATTATAAAAAGAAAATGACGAAAATGTTTCAAATAGAAAACTAGTAGAACGAAAACTAGTTCTTCAAATGAAACAAAAATTAAAAATAAAAAAATAAAGAAGATATATTTTTTATATTATCTAGAAAATGAAGGGTTTGTGCTATTCAAAACTTGAATTAGAAGTTAAACATTCTCTTGTGAAAAAATAAATAATAAATAAAAATATACATAATTTACATACATCATTTGAACATTATTATTCAAAGGCTCATATATATATATATATATATATATATATATATATATTAGGTTATTTTGATAAATTAGGTATCAACGATTATCTATGCTTGTACATACCGGTAACATGTGAGTATTAGATAATTAAGTAAGAAAATAATAAAGTTTAAGAGATAATGAATTGAACTTTTAAAAATTGAATTAACTATTTTCTTTGAATTAAGATAGTTTTCTCTTTATGGAAAAAGAAAACTTTTATTTAAAAGATGTTGAATTGATGTTCTTTAATATTTCATATGCATATAAATAAATTTTAAGTCGAATTTAATTTATAAAGAGTAAAGAAAAAAAAATCTTAATATATGTAAAATAGTTATATGTCTAGTCATCATTAGACGATTATAATATATTTTTAAGTTTTACAAGCATAAAAAAATCAAATATAAATATAAAGATCTTAAATTTTATTATAGTCACTGGTGAAATCATATCGTAAGTAACACTTTTTATTACTTTAATTACAAACAAACACGAAAGAAGTAAATGTTAGTTTGAGAAATGAGAGGTTAAATAAAACCTAAAATGTTGTTTTGAAGAATTTTGCAGTATTAGACGTCAAGAAAGGGTCGTTTAATGGTTTTATAAATGTGTTTACAAAAGATATTTTAAAAATAATTTGACATTCGATTAATGGAAGTACATTACGAAAAAGAGAGAAAAAAACTCTTTAAATTTTATATTGATTCACACAAATTAATAAAAAGTTTTGGTTCAAACAACAAAAAATTTCACTACAAAAATGTTTAAAACCATCACTCCTAACATTTTGCACTCTGTTACTAAACTTTCCATGATATATAAACTTCTTCTACCTACAACTATTACTACTACTACTACTACTACTAATAATAATAATAATAATAATAATAATAATATATTATTATTATTTATTATTATTATTATTATTTTTCTTACAAGATTTCACATTCTTACAAGTTCACGTAATTTTAACTTCACATAAACACACTTTATTGTAAGTTGCGTTTGAAAGACAAAGTTTCTTAAATTCTGGAATTATTAGTCTTTATTTCTATCTAGAAAAAAAATTATACATTTCTTTAAAACAAAGCTAATAAATTACTATTAATAATTATAGATTGTATTTTAAATAAATCTAAAAAGAAACAAGAAACAAATTAATTGATTATTTTATATAACATATTTTTCAATTATAGTTAATTAATTATTTATGATAATTAGTTAAATATAAGTTGATATATTTTCTCAAATCTGAAGATGATATGAAAATCAATAATTCTTAATTAAGTTAAATTATTATTCATAACATTTTGAAAATTATTTAAAAAAAATAGTTACAATAAATATTCCAAGTTCATATAATTTATTTAAGAAGTTTTAAATAATTCAAATATCATAACAATTGTAAGATGTATTTATGGTTCTTCTTTATATTTTAAACTTTCAAACTATATAAAAACTCTATAAACTTCAAGATTTATAAGATACAAAAATTATATATTTAAGCGATAACTACTCTCTAAACAAGTTTTCAATAATCTCACTAATGCATATCTCTTCCACTTGCATCATCATTTAGTTATTTATAACATACGATTATCATGAAAAATCACAACACAATAAACATGATAAGTTAGTGAAATTTTACAAGTTATATACTCTAACATCCATCAGTATAAACATTCAAAATATCAATATAACTTTCATAAGACATATATTCTAGCTGAATTTAATATGCATTGAATCAAATACACTTAAAGTTTTGCATCTATCATAGAATATAATAATGAAATGTAATTAAATACTTAAACCCTCTCAACCTAATTGCAATTAATGGTCCTGGCTCCTCTTAGCCTCATCCCCATGACAAGTTTATTTCCTTCTATCATATAGGTTACAATACTACTTCATATTGATCTCTTACACTAGAAATCTTCTTCAACTCTCACCACTCAAACTTCATTCTCTATATGAATATGTGAGTTTAATATAGTTAAGATGACTTTATAATTTGAACTCTCACTCAATACAGACCTACATATTGGACAATATGACAATTTATAATTAACTACATTCGTACAATTCTCAAAATAAAAATAATATCATCACATCACATTCCTAATAGATTTTTGAAATTTAAGTGCAGCCCTATTCCACCTCACCTCACATCACATTCCTAATAATATAACTTTAAAATTTAAAAAAAAATAATGGATAGATAATATATATATATATATATTATAAACTTAAATATAAAACTAAATTATTAATTAAGCTACAAATATATTATTATTTCATAAATTTAACCAAAAAAACAAGTATAATAGGTAGATGTTATATTATAAGTTTATATGTATCAACGCAATGTGTAACATTCCGAATTTTTAATAATATTAGGATAAATTACACATCAATAAATTATAATAGTCATAAACAAGACATACATGAACTTTTACAGTTATTTAACTATAATAGTATAACATTATACTAGAAAAGAGAATAATATATCTATCAACAAAACGCCTTACACTAAAAAGTTAAAATGTAGTTAAAATTCTATTGAAAGGAACTATATACATCTATAAACAGATATATACAACATCAATAACTAAAAGATTAAGGTTGATCCTCTCCTTCGTCTCCACCTCCTAACATTTGATCCAGCGTCAACTCTTCATCTGCTCACATCGTAAAGATGATAATTGCACTACTACAAAAAAGTGTATAGATAGCGCTTTTTTTTTTTATCATAGATAGCGCTATGCGCACGCTATTTATTGTCAACCACCAATAGATAACGCTTATAAAAGAAGCGTTATCTATAGGTGGCTGACAAATAGATAACGCTTTTTTAAAAAAATGCTATATATTGTCAACCACCAATAGATAGCGCTTTTTTAAAGAAGCGCTATCTATTGTCAGCCACCAATTATTGATTCAAATTTAAAAAAAAAAATTAGAATAAAATATAAAATATTAAAAAAAATATGACAAATGTATCAAAAAGAATGTTCATTAATATGAATAAAAGTTATTAGTACAATAATATTTCAAAATTTAATCATTAAATCGTCTAGTATGTGTCATGACATGACATTGTTTTATAAGATAATATATACAATCATAGCATATATATCCTATCAGTACTTATAAGCATGTACATCACCATAACATAACCTATATACATGTACTAATTACATGTAAACACCAATTTTCCTAACTTTAGTGATTTGACTTTCATGATATTGTTGACATCTGCAACTAGAAAAATACTGCAAGAAAGAAAAATAGTGTAGAATTAGTTAATTAAATTTTACTACGAATTAATTATAACAATAAAGATAACTTACATCAGTTGGAATTGTTCCTCCTTCACAGTATGTAATAATTTCCTTCATATATTGACACACATAATACCCATAATCATTGTTGTTGGGTTGTCTTGGGCACTAGAATTCCAAAATTAAAAAACATTTTTATAATTTGAACATAAAAAAGAACCAAAACTCTAGTATACTCCAAACAGATTCAATGCATGATAACAACTAACTATATACCATATATAAGTTTAAACTCTTAATAATAAGTCATGCTTTCATAACAACCATATACTTTTCCAACCAGTTTCACAATAATACAAGTTAACTAACCAATACCATGCAACAAGGAAATAGGTCTTCAACCATTCAAGAATACAAGTTTTTCACCTAATCAATACAATACAAGCAATCATAACAATACATTCAATAATTTAATTATGACAATCAAGACTATACTACACAAAACACACTAGAGTAATGTACCTTAATTGTTGTCCATTTGATATTATTTGACTTAGACTTTGAAACCATGTTTCCTGTTTGAGCTCGATAAGTTTGTATAACCCTGGTGAATAGATAAAATTAAAGCATGTATAAGTAAAAATAATACAACTAAAAGTATACATATATGTCAACTAAAAGTATACAACACGTATATTCTTACATGTCAAACAATTTCTTCAAATCTTGCCTCATATTAATGTCTACCGCCATTGGGTCAAGATAATGAATTATCTCTAGTTTAAGATTGATTCCCAGCAAGACCCAATGTTGGCTACAATTTGAAATGAATTAACAAAATTAGAATTTGTACATCTAACTTTAAAAATAATACATTGTTGATAAAGTTGTAAAGTAAGGTATTACCCATAATAGGTGCAAGAACAAACTTATCAATCACCCCATTATCAAGAAAAAGAGTAATTATCTTTTGCATTTTGTCTTTCATTGGCAGCTCATGTGTTGTGATTTGGGGTGATAAGAAAAAGAATGCCTTATCATTTGGCTTAACAAAATTTTGATATAGATACCTTATAAAAGAAAAATATAAGAATGTATTAGCAATATCATAAGGTGTCAATCTAATATGAAGTTAATGATAAAAAGTACTATATGATGTACCCGATATATATAGAAATTGTAGTTGCACCTAGCCATGCATAATTAGTAACTTCTTCAATAATTTCTGCATCAACGATTTCTTTATGATTATCTATTCCAAATATGTTTTTGTCCATTTCTATTGGANGAAGCGACTCCGATGGCTTTAGTTTCATGTATGAAGAAAGACAGTTGCACCATTCAGAAATATTGGGATGAGACAATTTACGAGGAATATGTTGAATGACCATTTTTCCTTGACATTTCTTTTTAGATGCGACACATTCATTTGTATTATTCATCTTTTTCTTTTTAGCTTGAGTAGAATCCTAAAACATCATCAATTAAACAAGTTAGATAATACATCAAATATGTTCATAAATATGAATGAATACAATTGTATAAACATACCTCATCATCAATCTGTATGAAATTCATTGGCCATGCCACAAATGTGCCTATTGCTTGTCCTATTGTCATCATGTCATCATCAAGAATTGGTATAGGCAAGGATGCATTTGGCTGCAAAGCAATATTTATACTAACTTTGACATGTCCCTTAGGTAGAGGTCTACCATGTAGTGTTTCACTTTTAAAATTATGCAATTTTCCATGGGCAACCAAACAAATTGATGGTGATAATGAAAATAATTTACAACTGGAGATCCCCTAGATTATAAAACATAATTATAAGATAATCTCCAATGTGACTAAATATGAAGACCTATGAAAGTTCAAAGTAAGAAAATTAAAGTAATAATGAAAGTAATGTAGATAAGTTAGTTACCTCAGGAAAACCATTTAATAACATTGTGCAACTCCCTTGGCCACTATTAATATTAGCTTCTTCAGTAGTATTTGGTGTGCTAATTTTTTGAAGCGAAATCATCTCATTTTCCATTCGTACTATTCTTTTCGACACGTCTTTCACTTGAGCAGTTAATTTATCATGCTCATGGTGCGTATGGCGCTTTTTGGATGGAAAATAATCTCTATGACCGACTCCAAATCCCATTCCCCTAACACAACCTGGATACTTTGGGAGACATAAAGCTTGACTCAAAATGTCAGAGTGATCATTACTCTTCTCTTCTGAAGTAGTTTGTGATAATATCACTTAAAAAACAACCAAACATATCATATTTATTCTCATTTCACACAGAAAAATATAATATAAAAAC
Source organism: Vigna radiata var. radiata (assembly GCF_000741045.1). Taxonomy (NCBI): domain Eukaryota; kingdom Viridiplantae; phylum Streptophyta; class Magnoliopsida; order Fabales; family Fabaceae; genus Vigna; species Vigna radiata. The sequence goes on from NC_028355.1 coordinate 9,506,722, forward strand.
ATATTACTTACACATTTGTCCCAAACTTGCTGAGTTTCTTCGTTTTCAATTGCCCCGCTTTTGTTCACACGACCTTGTTTCCACAATTCTTGACGAGGAATGTTATTAACATTTGATCCCAATTTCTTTATCTAATTATTGTGAAAAGGATCAAATTAATTAGAAAATTACAATAATTGAAAACTTACCATGCAGGTACATTTTATTTTATAGTTTGCTGGGGTGTGATAAATGGGTTATAGGTGTGTTACATTATGGGTTATAGTTTGTGACAATATCACTTCTACCCCTACTCATTAGATTCAAATGTGCATTCTTCTTTTTAGGTCTTGTATCAGACTGATTCTAACTATCTAGATGAACTAAACCTACCTCTACCATCACCTGGTATAGAAAACAAACACCTAATCCCACATTTATATTACTTATTGTAAGCTCACACATATCCAACTAATAAAGTATAAAATCAAGCATTCCAAGTACCAGTTAGTCAGCTAATACAACACTGTCAGAACTTTGCTTTACAACTCAAAGATTACTTTAGGAATACTAAAGCTCCTCATTCCCACTAAGCATCGATTCATACCACAACCAATTATAATAAACAAAATACTTAATATGATAGTTTCAATGCAACAACGTCACATATTATCCCATTAACTTTGTATTTTTTGTGTCCTTCCCTTTTAAACATCTTATATTACAATGTTAAATTACTTTTCAGAAATAAAAAATGTATTTGACTCCAAACTGAAACAACTGAAGTAGAGTATTCCAAACTGAAACATAGAAAAACCCTAAAAGGTATTGGACTCTTCTTGCAATTGAAGTAGTGTAAGAATACATAGCATCATACAAAACCTAACATGTTAAATTCCAGAATTCTAATTCAATAAGGGAGAAGACTCACCACAATAGTGTCGTTCTCCCTCAGGTTTGCCTTAGCAATGACGCGGTGCACGAACAAATATCCTACGCCCAGTACAACAACACAACTCTAAAACAAGTGCTTCAGTGACGTGATCAACACCTAGTGGAAAACGCATTTTCGTGAAAATAGGGCAAGGAAGAAATGAAACAGGGAAGAGAAGGTGGAAGAGGGAATGAGATACCTAAAACGACAACCTTGAAACTAAGGAAACGAATGAGCCCTAGAGCTTGACGCAGCATGCACAGTTGAAATCAGCAACTGGAACGGAGCAAAGACGCCACACTATGAAAGCCACACGCACGACAACTGTAACGGAGCAAAGACGCGAGAGCCACACGAGATTGATTGCAGTGAGTAATAGCTGAAACGAAAACACATAAAACCTCAAGCTCGAAGCAGAAATTGAAATCGCAAATACGCTCCAAGGGAAAACCGCAAATTGAAATTATTTTAGCACAAAACACGCTATCTATTTAATTTTCATAGAAAGCGCCTTTTTAAAAAGAGTGGTATCTATTCGTATATTTAAAATTATTAATTAAAAAATAATATTAAATAGTTATAAATAGCGTTTTTTTTTTTAAAAAAAGCGCTATCTATGGTCATAGTTATAAATAGCGTTTTTTTGAAGAAGCGCCATCTATTGTTCCGCATATTAATAGATAGCGCTTATTAAAACAAGCGTTATCTATTGAGTGCTATCTATGTTCAATTTTGTAGTAGTGTTGTAACCCAAGAGATGAACAAACAAATACACAAAGAAAAGGATAAGCTAGTTTATCAAAGAACACACATAATCATCATTAAATAATTCAATTATAAATCATCAAACCATACTCAAACAAATATCATCATCTAACTTTAGATTGAACATTCAGATACATGTATTAATATCGAACTCTAGAGGCCCTACCTTTGAGGTGGTATAACAACAACAAACCCTCATCCACAAATCACCACACTATTAATCCTTTCAAGCATCTATGGCTAACAAATAGCCAATAGACTAGAGACCTCCAACTACTCTCCACCATATAACCATCATTTTCTTCTAGAGACCGGAGGTTATTGAGAGCGTCAAAATAACCTCTAATTACTAGCTTCCTATATCAATACATACACTTACACACATAGCCATTTGAAGGAATTCTCCTTGAACTCCTTATAATCATCATTCACATGCCATCACACCTTTCAATCATAAGAGAATATAAAGAACACCATTTTATCATTTACAACTAAATAAAATAGAGAAAATCAATTAAAATAACCAAGAAAACCCATACTCACTCGCCCACCGAGAGCAAAACTAGCGAGCTCTCACAGTCCAGCGAGCTGGCTCGCTTAGCCCCGCAACTATAGCCCAAATTCCCTACAAACTCACCCAATGAACTCGCCCAACTAGTGCAAAAATAGAGAACTCTCATAGACCAACGAGGGAGTTCACCCAACTCCCGAAACCCACTACCAGAATCCTTATTTACTCGCCCAACGAGTAGTTTGCTCATCCAGCTCTTCTGCATAAACCAGCAACCCTCTAAATCTGCCAAGAACACCACTCCAACCTCTCATGTCCTCTCCCATGCATTTCCACCAACTTCTAACACTTCTAGATGTAAATCTACACTACAACCAACATGTCTATATGCATATAACTCAATCTAAAAAAGTTTTGAATCATTTTACCATGAAATTCCCATCCAATTTCAACTTAATTCCCTACTTCATGGACCAAATTCAAATCTACCAATTCTTACTCTTGACCAAGCAATTTAGGGGTCTAAACAAGTCCAAATGGACTTAAAAACAAACTCCAAACTCTCCATTGTACTTGAAACCTTCTATTTATAAAATTCACTACTCAAAACCTCAAAATACACTTAAAATCAATGAAAACACAACTTATCTATTATGCAAATCTAGACTATCTACATGTCCAATCATCATCCAAACTAGTCCTAAATAACACTAATAAAGATCTCAAATTCTCTTTTCTTTCCTTTTACCCTTTCTTCTAAAAGTCAATTACCAAAAATGACCTAAAACTTTACAAGTTCCATTCCATTCAACAATCCAGCCAAATACAACACCACCATTACACTTAAACATCATTCATAAGGCTATCACAATCTAACACATTCATACAAGGTATCAAGCATCACATTACTAAATTTACCCAATCAAACATAGTTATCAACAAGTCACTCATCTCAATTTCAACCAAATCATCATATTATCAGAGCAGTTCGTTAATCATACATAAATTTCAACAATTTAAGCATAGACATTAGTTTCCTTTACCTTAAAGAACTATCATCGCTTTACACAGCTCGTTACTCTTGCTTCAAACTCAAGAAAATTTTAGAGAAACCTATAAACAAGAAGAGATAAGAGTAAGTCGTTAGGACCTCTGATCGACAAAGAGATGGGTAGAAAACTAATCTAACACATGCGAAGAGAACTCCTATGCATGAATTTGACCGAAGATTCAAAGGAAAAAGAAACAGAAACTTACTTGCTCTATAAGGAAAAGTGGTTGGATAAAAAGAAAGGATTCTCCACGATGATCATTCAGACACTTCTTGATCGTCAAACAAATGATCTAAGTGTTAGAAATCGTAGACTAACAAAAAAGTTTCTAGAGAGATGATAAGTGTTTTTGATAATGAGAAAAATTTTGGAGTTTCTATTTATATTATTAAATTATTAAATTTTAAAATATTTGATCTCATTATTTTAAAACAACTATTCACTTTAATACCTGATATTTTAGGATCTTACACAATACACACTATTTTACATTCTTGAAATTTTTAAATAAATTATCATACTTATGTATTATATTTACCAATCCAAAAAATATTTGCACTACCACACGTACAGTTTGAGTTTGAGAGGGAATTCTTAGTGAAATTATTGTATTCTATATTGTAATATATATATATATATATATATATATATATATATATATATATTATATTAATTAGACAATTCAGTAATTTCAATCATTTTTGTGTATATATTATTTCAAAAGAATAAATATTTTTAAATATAACGATAGTTATGTTTAATTCTCAGTAGAAAAAATATATGTAAAAACAAATCGGTAAATAAAATGAATAAAAATATGTATATGTAGGGTATAAAAAGACCATTAGTGCTTTTACTTTGATTTTCTTTTGAATATGTATCACTTTATTTAATTTTATGATTTTAGTTTTGTAAAATTAGTGTTTTTATATACGACTTGTTCTCCTTAAAAGACAAAATAAAAGATATTGTTCATACAAGAAACTATAACACTTAAATTAGTTTCATGTTAGCAAGTCATAAATACGCAACTAATAAAATTATAATTAACATAATATATTATTTATATTTACTGTTTTTGAATTTTGTTTAGACCTAGGTTTATTTGTCCAAATATTTATTAGCTTCCGAATTATCACATTTAACCATAAATCATGGCAATTAAATATTTGTTTGATGTTGTGTTGATTGAATAAAGATAGATCAAATACATTAACTTATAATAGTCTACTTAATAGTATGACATATACTCATTCAAAGGAGAATTCTATAATGCTATAGACAAGAAATATTAAATCGTATACAATACACTTAATGTCAAACATTTTGAACTAATTTAGGAAACAAATTAAAAATGGACTTAAAAAATTACTTGCTCAATAAGTCCTATTGCCTTATACCACTACTAAACATTGCATGAAGAATTTGACCCAAAATTGTTTTAATTTAATTAATGATCTTAAAATAAAATTCTAAATATATAACTATTATATATCTAAGAGGAAAGTTTTACAATTTATAAATATCCTACTCGATTTCAGTGGGATTATCCAAATTTAAATGAAATAACATCATATAAAAATAGTTAATAATGCACTCAATTATTGGGATAATTAGCTAACACAATTCCTGCACCCAGAGATATGATCATCTACTGCCAGTAACTATTGCGAAGCTCTGCACAACATGGGTGAATCATACTTTCAGTTATCCCTAACAGGTGATGTAAAGCGAAAACTGTAAAGATATCTCTGCTAAAGGGTCTAGCAGTACCTCCCTCAACTAGCTACGCAAAATCAGCATATTCTATTCTTCCCTCTTGTGTCTTTCTCCCAATGCGTGCACGTCGTGAAAAAACAACCAAAACTATACACATGCTATATATCCTTGTCTCTCTTCTTACCCCCTTTTCACACCCCAGAACATTACCCTGCATATAATTTCTTTTCACACCGAAAGTCTAGAATAGAGAAATCATGTCATCTACCAAACCAACAGCAGAAATCAAGACTACATGAAATGAACATAGTGATTTCATCAACATCAACTACCAATGTAAGTGTTTGACCTAATTCGATAGGAAAACAATATTTTGCAATGTATAGATGCTCAACAAGAATAAGAGAACTGCATACAAAATTTATAGTAGGCAAAGATCTACAGCAAAAAAAAAAAAAATGAGGAGACATGGGTGAAAGTAAATTTAGGAAGCTGCAACTGCATGACGCTTTTGCCCAGCATATGCTTGAAGAAGTTCTTTATATCCACTCCTGTAGTGCTCAATTGAAAAGCATAGTTGCCGGATGGCCTCCCTCTTCTCCTCAGCCCTGTCAGAGATCACAGAATTCTGCCGAGTCACCTCTTTTTCAAGCTCATCAACTTTCACTTTCAACTCATTTACCACATTCAGTGTAGCAGCAGATCCTCTGATCAGCTCAGCCTTTTGTTCGCGTAGCTGGATTAACTCTCTTTCCATGTTAGCAATATGATTGTCTCGATGTCTTGTCTCAGCCATAAGGTTATGAATCTTAGCGTTGGCCTCATCTTTTTCAGTCATGACCATATCGTACTTCTGCTTGTGCTGGTCAAATTCCCTATTCACAGCTTCAACTTCGTGTCTTCTCTGATTAAGTTCTTCCTTCAAACAACTGATTTCACCATGCAAAACAGTTTGTTGGGAAACAAACTGCTCTTCCATTTTCAGTCTTTCAGCTTCAATTTGCCTTGATTTGTTTTCTAACATGTGGCTTCTAGATTCATATTCCTCAAGTCTAGAGCCCAGTTGTATGTTCTCCTCTGATAAACGTGCAATATCAGAATGCATCTGATTTTTCACCAATGAGAAGTGTGCTTCGGCATCAAGCATTTCCGCCTTCAATTTCTGCACCTCAAGTTCATTATTGGTTTCATTATCTTTGTACCATGTAAGCCTGTCTTCTAAGTCCCGAATCTTCTTTCTCTCTGAATCAAGTTGGCATTCTAATGTGACCACATTTTGCTGTGCTACTTCAAGCTGACCTTCCAGCTCCCGAGTACCAGATGTCCTGCTATTAAGTTCCTCTTCTAACCTATCAATTTCATCATTTGATATCTTAAGGTGTTCTTCAGAAAGCTTTAGCTGTGCGACTAACTTCTCAATTTTGAGGCTGCAATCTGAAACATGTGTCTCCAAATCAACAGTCTTTTTCTGCAACTCCAGCACATGTTCTTTTTCATACTTACGATTTTCCTCTTTTACTTGTGATTCTACCAATGCATTATTAAGCTGAACCTCACTTTTTTCAATTTGAATTTTCAACTTGTCAATCTCTTCTTCTGAGATCTTAAGTTTAAAGTTGGAAATTTTCAGCTCTTCCTCATTTTTGAGGAATTCTTTAAGCAGTTCATCATAACTTCTACTCTCAGTCTCCCAGGATATCTCATCTGTTTTTTCCTCCCCAACAATTTGAATTTGTTGCTCTGAAGCTGAAGATGACGACGACGAAGAGGAAGGTGATCTAGAGCCCTCTTTCATAGAAGCCACAGAACTATCACCACCAGAGCTAGGGGAAAACTCTATATTGATTGATTGAAGGCCAGATTTCGGCAACAAGTGTTTCGGATAGGGGGTATAGTATGGTGTACCCGATACAATCTCTTGATCATCGAAACCTACACTAGAATTTTCAGAGTTCTCCATCTGAGGTTAAAATCAATACTGCACTCGAAAAAAACGAAATATAGATGAATTATCATTCCAATCGTCAGAAGTCAACAAAAGGCAAGGAACAAATCTGTCAGACTAGAGAAATTTTAAGAAGAAATCGAAACAACATGGATAATAAATATGGACTGCAAAAAACACCCAATAACCAGCTATCAGCCAATAACATGAATAACAAACCTATCAGACCATCACCGTTTTTCTCTTTATTCTCTTTACACCCTAACTATTATTAGTCCAGTTCTGAAAGTTATCTACGTTGCTACTCGCATACCTGCTCACATTATTTGTATTATTATTATATTATAATTACAATAATAATTATAATTGTACAAAACAATGCATAGAACACACACAATCAATCTGACTTTTAAGCCATGCGTCACGAAATCACAAGAAGCAACTTGCTGACAATGTTACATTACACATAATTGATGTATGTCAGCGTTTATTTACAAACATCAACCACGATCTACGTTCTACGAACGATCCAAACTCGAATTCCACAAGAGAAGCAAACTAGAGTTAACTTACACTGACAAAGCTCTAACACACACGAATGAAAACGCAAATGGCATAAAATTAAGCATGACTTAAAAGCATCAAGTGAAAAACGACGGTTAAAGAAAATGAAATAAGCAATGAGGAGTTAGTTAGGATGAATCGGAAATAATTGACAATGAAAAAGAATCATAAAAGCAGAAGAATATAAAAAGCAATCGCAAGGACGAAGATGTGTATGGAGTTGAGTGAAGCGTACCGTAGCGAATGGATGGCGGAGAGATCGGAGAAAGAGAGAAGATTGGAGAGAGAAAAGAAAGAGAAGAAATAAGAAAAGCGAATGAATTTTGGGTTATAAGACAGAGAAGAAGAGACCGAAAGGAAAAAGGGGAAAATGAGTGAGTGAGTGACAGAGAGACACGGCCCCTCAATTTGTGGTATCTATCCCGCCTTTTCAAATTTCAATTCCATCTATTTTCAAAATCAAACACTGTACGAAACAACACTGACTTTTGATCTAGATGTTCAACCTCATCACATTCAACTAATCCTTTTTTTTGTTTAAATATTTTCAAATCTCCTTTTATCTTTATCTCATTGCATAATTCCACATGAGTATGTTTATTAGAGTAGATAATCCAAATTAATAAAATAAAAACTATTTTTTAAAAGGCTAAACAAAGAGAAAAAATTAACCCTATTAAAATGAGAAGCACAAGTTAAATTTAAATTTCATTATTCATAAATTCTGACTTAAATATATTTTTAAGTGTTTGTATCTGCTTAACTTTTTGTAACTTGACATTCATTAACTTTATTTATTACTATAAGCAGAAAATATTTAAGTTAATGTAATTAACTTATTTTTAAGTGTGTACTTGGGATAAGCAGTATTCTTAATAGTTCGTGTGAGATAATTGAACATAGTTTGTTTTAATTATTTTATTTTATTTTTTAATACATTGTGAATAGTGATTTATTGAATTTATTAAAAAATAAGATTAAAAACAATAAAAATCATTGTTGACTTTGTTGATAATATACCAAACAAATTATACATAATTATAGTATTTTCACAAAAATAGTAAATATGCTAATTATATGTCAGGAAACCATGTAGTAATTTTAATTTAAAATATTACTTATCATTTTAATTAATATTTCTTTACTTTCTGTGCTAATTTAATTATAAAATCGTTCAAAAAATACTAAAAGAATATCCTAAAAGCAAAAGTAATAAATTTTAGAAAGATTAAAATAAAAGTAAAAGATATATCTATATAAATTTAAAACATTTCTTTATTATATCTTTTTTCCATAACGAGTTTCTCTTACCATGTCAAAAACTACTTATTTAAACATATAAGTTAAATTCAAGCTCATAATTTCGTACAAAATGTATATAAACTTTAAATATTGAGTTTACACTTCTAAGCTAAAGTAGATATATAATTAATTCACATAAGTTATTTTAACGTTCTCTGAAGTTTTTAAAATGTTATTTAAAAATACGTTATCGGAAAAATATAAATAAGTTTTTTTTATTAAAAATGTTGAAACCAAATTAATTTTATTTTATAGTAAACTATTACAATGCTATATTTTTAATAAGCAAATAATATAATTGTATTTCATTTCTTTCTTTCTATTTGCCAAACGCTAATGGTTCATTGTTTAAATATTCAACTAAACAATTAATTAATAATTAACTTAATTATTAATTAATTACATTGTTCTTAAAATCATCGCCCAGAAAATTGGCCCTTAAAATGTGGGCCATTGCCGACACATATTGTTGGATGCCCGCGAAAGGATCAGATTTGTGGCGGGAAATAAAAAAATTGAACTTCGAAAATGTCGAGGGTACTTATCGGAGGAGGCCCAGTGGGCCCGTTTCTAAATTGTCTTTCTTTTTCGGCCTCCACTATCAATACATTTTCCAGAGCTGATGGGATTTTAATATCACCGAAGAAATAAACGACAAAATAGTCTTATTACGCTGTACCTTATTGTCCAATTACTATCGTTATTTTAATTTCCATATTATTACGTCATCAGAATTTGAATTTAATTTTTATGTACAATTATTATAATGAATGTTAATGAATGAGAGTAAGAAATTTATGATAAATGTCATCAAAAAAAGAAATTAAATTAATTGCATTTTATAATCATTTATTAAAATTTAAAAAGAAAGAATATATCTGAATTTAGAAAATTATTCAATATAAAGTAATTGATTTATAAAATAGAAAATAACATTTAAATATTTTGTATTATTATATTTTTTATAAAATTACCAGGTTTTAATGTATAATTAAATTTTTAATATAATTCTATACTTATATAAAATTTGAATTTATTTTGTTAATATTTATTTTACAAGGAAACAAAATATATATATATATATATATATATATATATATATATATATTTATTGTAAAGTCTGAAAAAAAGCAACCCTTAGAGTACATACGTGGCAACAGGGCATTGGGATGAATTTTCTCAGTAAAATAAAACTCAAAATTTTTATGTTCCTTACATTGTCTGAAGTACCATTATCTCCTTCAACGCTTTCTCTTCTTCTTTGTTCTACCATATCCCCATTTCAACTAAAATATTAATCGTTGGTTTGTTGAACAGAAGCTACCTAGTCGATTAGGGCTTCAAGAGTGACATTTTCCACCGATCAATTTCTCTGTCCTTCAACTGGTAAGTATGTAACTAATCTTCTTCTTTTTCTGTTCACCCTAGGGTTGTAAGCATGCAACTAATCTGATTACATGTAGCCATTGCTCGTTCCTTCAATTTTTGGTTTCTACTATGTTCTAAATTTTTATTCTATCATCAATTGATGATTCTATAGGTACCGTTAAGGTTTCCCTAAGATGCGGGACAATGTTGATCATCTTCTTGAGCTCGGCTGTCAGCACTAGAGGTAAGGGAAGCTAGGGTATTTTTTTTGTTTCTAGGAATGAGGGTTGTATGAGTTGGGAACCTTGGTTTGGAATTGTGTAAAAATCTATGCATGCATTGATTTTAGTGAAATTGTGTTGTGTGAACTAGAAATTTAAATTTCGCATGTTGAGTTGGATGTTTCCAGTATGATACTGTAGAATTGTGTTGTGAGCCAAATTGTATTTGATGCATTGCTGTAATTGATCTTGTTAATTGTGATTAATCTATTTGGTAAAGATTAGAAAGGTTAGTCTTAGTTAAGTTTACTAATTTTTAGAGAAATTGAGAGGAAGTATAGTAGTCAAATTAGGCGTTAGGGGTTGGGGGCTGTTATAAGTCATTATAATAGTTTGGGTAGGTTGTCTATGACTTATTAGAGGTGTTAAAATGACCAAAAACAGTGCCAAAGTAATAAAACTAGAATTGAGTCATTAGATTAATGAATTTGAAAATTTTAGGTGTAGATCTTTGCATAACCACTAAATAAATAGGTTAGGAGGAGTTGTAAACAATCAGGCAAGTTTGATTCATCGTATAAATCACGTTAGGAGTGCTAGAAGTTCATCAAAGTACCTAAAACGAAATTGGAGGGGCTGAGTTTTGTAAATCTGTGGAATTTGGATTCTGCAGATTTTGCAGACTCGCTGTGCGAGAGGATTCGCACAGCGAGTCGCCCTGGCGAGGTGTCCTCTGTCAGGGCATTCGCATAGTGAATGGTGTGCGTTATGCGACTCAATTTATGAGTTGCTCTCTGTTTGGTGAGCTGCTCTACGAATGGTGAGTGCTTTACTAGTAGTGTTATACATAGAAATTTGCAAATTAATTAGAAGGGCGTGAGATGTGCACTTTGTTGAGATTGTTGACAACACAATTTCTATATCAATCTAGTTTTTGATGATGACAACACATTGTTTAATAACATGCATATGTTGTTTGCAGTTATTACATGTTCTTATGCATATTAACTATTATATCTATTGAACATGTTTGTGTACTGTGTTACATGTTCCTATGCTGATTGGTTGATATATATCTAGAACGTGTTTACATGCTTTATGTGCTATATGTTTTGCATCACTTAATATGTTTTACTGTACATGTTTTAAAGCTAAAAACCACAAGCACTCTTACGAAATTTTAACTGTGTGACAAAGTTCTAGTACAGTTGAATACACTGTAAATGGATTTGACTATGCTAAAGTCTTTGTGCAGATTTTGAGGATTAGTGCTATGTGTATTTTTAAGAAGAAAAGAATTTCAAAATGTTTTACATGGTTGATGTCAACTATGTGTTTTACATATTCGACTATATATGTTGTCTGATTTGAAATTATGTTATGCTCTTGCACTCTAACGACTATATTTTTAAAAGTTAGTTGAGCATTGATGACTTGGTCAACTGTATTGAATGTGTTCTGTTATTTATTGGCTGTGAGCTACTATGTTGACTGAATTGTTATAACTGTTATAATACAGTCGACTGAATTAGTAGCACATTCGACTGAGAATCTGACTGTATAACAGAAATCTATAAATAGACTGAACACAGGTTTGTTCAGATACTTTTGATGAACTGAAAAATTTCATTTCTGTTTCAGATTTCTCTTAGCTCCAAGAATTCTCCAAGAAGACGGTGGTGATCTTTCTTGAACGAGATTCATTGAGGAGACATTGTGCGCTTTCACTTGCTGATCATTACCTGCACAAGAAAGGTGCTTCTGTTTGATCGTATTCAAGGCTTGACATCCTGTGAAGACTGCTGAATTATGGTCAAGGCTTGGCATCCTGTGAAGACTATTGGAATTGTGCCTGTTGTGATACAGGGAGATGGTTCACTTTGAGGATTGTTCAAAGTGGTGTTGCATATTGCAGAAGAGGGGATTCTTGCTACAATTTTGGTTTTAGGTTAGAGAGGAGATTTATAACTTTGATGTGGAGGTCTTCTATAAATTCCTTGTTGTAAAAACTGCAACCATTATAGTGCATTTGCTTTCGGGTGGAAGGACACTGAATGTAGGCATTGTTGGCCGAACTAGCATAAAAACCTGCGTTTGATTTTCTCTATCCCTTATCTTTTACATTCTAGTTGACTCTATTTCTAATGCAGTCTACTACGTTTTTTCCACTGCATACATTTTCTGATTGCTTGCATTTCAAGAAAGTTTAAAAAGCTTTATACTTTGTTTTCAAGATTGCAAAAAGAACATAGTTTTGAAACATCACCAATTCAGCCCCCCTCTCTTGGTGTATAAAGAAGCCTACCTGTTTTCCAACACGCTCTGCGAAAATGTGAGGCCTGGAGCCTCTGGGTCCAAAATTGCAAGGCGATACGAATCGCTATGCGAGTTAATTAGGAGGGGTAGCCTCTGTGTGGTGATTCGCATAGCACATGGGGTGCACTATGCGAAAGTCTCTTGATCGCGCCTTGCGACACTATGCATTGTGCGATCTATTTCGTTCTAGTTCACTTCTTTTCCTGATTTTGTTTACTTGATTGATAGTGTATGATGCTTCCATGTATTGATATAGTCTTGAATGCACTTATATGACATTGAGATGGAGTGATGATGACACAAAGAGAAGAGATACTAATTTAAGTGATGCGATTGTGAATCAAAGTAGGATCTCTAGGTGAGATCATTGTAGTGTTTAGAATGAATGTAAGAGGCTTCCATATGGGGGGTTATCCCAACACTCTAATGGTATTTCATTCTCACTTAGAGAGGATTGACGCATGTGGTGAGAGTAGTGGGAGGTCCTAGAGTAGGCGCTATCACTGAAGGCCTATTGTGCAGTAACGGACTTACACTTGTGTGTGGTAGGGTGAAACCCATTGGCAATGGCTTTGCAAAGTAGTAGAGGCCACCAGAAGTGCACAATCTGCCCCAGATCGACATTCATTCTAAGTCCGGATGAGTCTAGTGTGTCATAACATAATAGGATGTTTTACTTAATTGTTTGTTTGACTATGATTATTTATTTCCATTGTATATATGAACACTTACATGTTTTTAAAACCTAGCTTACCTTTACTCTTGTGTGTGTTGTATGTACTGTGTTCTTTTCTTTGCGATGATCATCCACTTGGATGTGAGTAGAGGAGGGAGATGAGGCTTCCCTAGAGCAAACATTGAAGGAGACAGATACAATTGCCCATAGTTCTTAGGATTTCTTAGCTTTAGTATATCTATTTTGAAAGACTTTTAAATTATAAAGTTTTAAAATTTGCCTCTATTTTGGATGATTGTATGCCTAATACTATCATCTAATAACTCGTAACTGCTATCTCATACTTTAATAGCTGAATCCTATTATATTGTATGTTAGTATAATATTTAAGATGTCACACACAACATATATATATATATATATATATNTATATATATATATATATATATATATATATATATATATATATATATATATATATATATATATATATATATATATATATATATATATATATACTATTAGAAATATTTTTATGTATCATACTTTTTACTATATTTAATTTTCATATGAAATTTATGATACATATTTTTTGGTTTAAATTTAAAGTAAATTAAACTAACTTTTCTTAAAACTTTGTCAAATCAACAATATAATTTGTTAACAAAATTTAATTATAAATCATATATAAAAATTATTTTTACTTTTTAATTTCATTTATTTTACGTGAAACACTTTATATGATAAAACTTTATATAATTTTAATAATTGGAATTATTATGATGAGGTACATTGTAGGATTGTTATTATAGGATTGTTTGTTTATCAACAATTATATATTATCAATTATACATTAGTGTCATTTGTTAATGTTTTATATTTAATTTAATCTTAATTTTTATTAATTTTGTTTAATTTAGTTTCAGTTTTTCTCAGTGGTTAATTCAATTCAAGTTTTGTTCTTCTTTAAATGAAACCAAATTTAATTTTTATTAATATATTTCTTTTATTATTTTAAATCAACTCTAACTATATTATTGAAATATAATTACTAGATTTCTTTTTGATTTTTTTTACACGTTAAAAATAGGATTAGATTTGTTTTAAAAATAATAAAGAATTTTTCTTCTAATTTTAAAACTAATGAATAATTTCCCTTTTAATTTTAAAAGTAAATTAGAATTTTTCTTCTAATTATAGAAATAAAGTAGAATTTTTCTTCTAGTTTTAAAAATAATGAAGAATTTTCCTCTAAATTTAAAATAATGAACAATTTTCTTTATAATTTTAAAAATAACGAAGAACTTTCCTTTTAATTTTAAAAATAATAAGAATTTTCTTTTTAATTTTAAAAGTAATGAAGAATTTTTCATCTAATTTAAAATATAGTGAAAATTTTTCTTTTTAAATTTTGAAATTGAGACTAAATTGAATAAAATTAACTAAATTTGAAACTAAATTAAACACAATTAATAAAAATTGGAACTGAATTTAATACAACACACTGACACGTGATAATGACACTAACACATGGTATTAACACGTGACATTGATACTGATTTCACACGTGACATTAACACTTAATGATATTACTACGTGATACAATATTAGCTTGAGAGGTGAACATCTTTCTTTAAATTAAGAAAACATTTTTAAAAAGTTAAAAAAAATAAAAAAGTTAAAAAATTTTAAAAAAATTAAAAACACCATGAATTGACATGTGACACAAAGGTTTATCTTCCATTAACAATTTAGGTGGTGTTACCACAAAGGATTAAATTGAACAAAAATTATAAAACTAGATATCACATTGAACATTTGAGCAAAACATAAATCTTACATCGAACAAAGTTGACAAAGAAGAACTAAAATAATATTTAAACTTCATAGAAATAAGACTCCAAGTAAATTAACTCTTTCTTTTTGCTCTTGGCAACGATGCAAAAAACTTGTTAAACGGTCAATAAGTGTACCGAATCATATCAAGCAATATAAAATGGTAAGACCAAGTATCGTCTCCCAAGAGACTCACAACACTAAACAATTGTATAATACCTTAACTAATTAAGACTTAAAAGATTTAAGAACAATTTCATTGAATTAAAATTCAGATGCAATAAAAGTAAATATGAATGCAAGTGGATCAATTGAGGCTAAAACAAGAATGAATATATGAGATGATTATGTTTTTGGGGTTTAGATTTCACCTAATCACTTTCATCTATCACTTTTTTTTATAAGTGATAACATTTGACTTTACTTTACTGTTATCTATGACGCAATTTTGATACTAAATTAACTCTCTTTGACTTAGAAACTTAGTTAGACTCTTGTTTTTAGCTTAATTTTGTGAATAAGTGAATAAAGGTTATACTTAATGATTTTATCACTAAATTTCCTCAATTTTGTAGGTCAATTTTATCACCTAATCACTTTCATCCATCACTTTTTTTATAAGTGATAACGGTTGACTTTATTGTTATTTATGATGCAATTTTGATACTAAATTAACTCTCTTTAACTTAGAAACTTAGTTAGACTCTTGTTTTTAACTTAATTTTGTGAATAAGTGAATAAAGGTTATACTTGAGAAAGAAAAAGCACGGGAAAAAAAGGTTGAAGAAGGCACAAACACCTGGTTTAAATTTAAAGTAAATTAAACTAACTTTTCTTAAAACTTTTTCAAATCAACAATATAGTTTTTTAACAAAATTTAATTATAAATCATATATAATAATTATTTTTACTTTTTCATTTCATTTATTTTACATGAAACACTTTATGTGATAAAACTTTACTATTCCATAATTTTAATAATTGGAATTATTATGATGAGGTACATTAAAGGATTGTATGTTTAACTACAATTATATATTATCATGAATGTCACGTGTTAATATTTTATATTTAATTCAATCTTAATTTTCATTAATTTTATTTAATTTAGTTTCAATTTTTGGCAATTGTGGCCAATTCAATTTAATTTTTGTCAATTGAATTCAAATTTTGTCCAAGAAACCAAATTTAATTTTTATTAATATATTTCTTTCATTATTTTAAATCAACTCTAACTATATTATTGGAATATAATTTTTAGATATTTTTTTATTTTTTTACACATTAAATATAGGATTAGAGTTGTTTTAAAAATAACAAAGAATTTTTCTTCTAATTTTAAAAATAATGAATAATTTCCCTTTTAATTTTAAAATTAAATTAGAATCTTCCTTCTAATTTTATAAATAAATTAGAATTTTTCTTCTAATTTTAAAAATAATGAAGAGTTTCCTTCTAAATTTAAAAAAATGAACAATTTTCTTTATAACTTTAAAAATAACAAAGAACTTTCCTTTTAAATTTAAAAATAATACGAATTTTATTTTTAATTTTAAAAATAATGAAGAATTTTTCATCTAATTTAAAATATAGTGAAGAATTTTTCTTTTTAAATTTTGAAATTGACACTAAATTGAATAAAATTAGCTAAATTTGAGACTAAATTAAACCTAATTAATAAAAATTGGAACTGAATTTAATACAAAATACTGACATGTGACAATGACACTAACACATGGTATTAACACGTGACATTGATACTAATTTCACACGTGACATTGACACTTACTTAACAAGTCATAATGATATTACTACGTGATACAATATTAGTTTGAGATGTGGACATCTTTTTTTAAATTAAGAAAACATTTATAAAAAGTTAAAAAGAATTAAAAAATATAAAAAAGTTAAAAAAAATTAAAAACACCATGATTAACATGTGACTCACACGGTTTATCTTCCATTAACAATTTAGACGATTTTATCACAAAGGATCAAATTGAACAAAAATTATAAAACTAGAGACCACATTGAACATTTGAGCAAAACATAAGTCTTACATCAAACAAAGTTGACGAAGAAGAACTAAAATAATATTCAAACATAGAAATAAGACTCCAAGTAAATTAACTCTTTTTTTTTTCTCCCGACAACGACGCAAGAAACTTGTTAAATGGTCGACAAGTGTACTAAATCGTATCAAACAATATAAAATGGTAAGACCAAGTATCGTCTTTGATAACGGTTCAAAAACCGTTATTTTTATACTTAATTTTGATATCAAATGTATCCTTGTTGACTTAGAAACTTGCTTTGACTCGTGATTTTGCTTTAGTTTTGTGAATAAGAGAGTTGAGGATATGCTTTATGATTTTATCACTAAATTCCCTTGATTTTGTAGGTTTTTGGAATGATTTGAAAGAAGTGTTGAAGTATCAAGGAGTTTCTGTGCAGAAAAGTTAACCAGAATGCAGAAAAGTCAACCAGAGGGCAGAAAAACACAGTGTTGAAAAATCCGCTGGCGCTGAGCAGTGGCTTTGTACCGTTGAGTGGTGACCTCAAGTGCCACACATATCATCGGGTGGTGGACTGGGAACAATTTTTCACTGTTTTTCGCCTGGGCGACATCGCCAGGCGCTATTTGGAGTGCCGCACCTACCCTGGGCGGTGAAACCACCACTGGGCAATGCACTATTGGGCCTGAGCCAAAATTCTGTTATTTTTCTATGTTATATATAGACCCAGTCGAACCAGAGAAGGTATCTTTTGATGGCTTAAGCATAGAAACACATTTTTCACCCCTTTGGGGGCAGATTTGGGGATACAAGAGCTCTCATTTTCTCTTTCTAGGGTTTCTATCTCTTCCATTCCATTGTACACCGAGTTTCTCCATGACGATGGAGAACTAATCTCATTTGTTATTGGGGATGATGTAACATCTAAACTCTCTTCTATTTGAATTGATTATTATTGATATATGTTTTACTTCATTAATCGTTAGGGTGTTTCCTCTATACTCTATGCTTGCATTGTTTAACTCATTCAATTGCATGATTATTGATTTTATCTATATGGGCACATATGGGTAGGTCTAGAATTGGGGAAATTCTCCCAAAGGTAGTATTTCCTAGACATAGGAATATGAGGGTTGGTTGCATATACACTCCCCTGCTTCAGAATTAAGTATTAGGGATGCTAGGAATTGTATGAACTCGTAATTAAGGATAGACTTATTTACCTAGACATCGGGTTTAAGTGCTTTAGAGAGTGACATTAACATTAATGAAGAAGATGAATTCTTATATGCATGAGAGTGATTAGGTGAAATCTAAACCCTAACAACATATTCATCTCATATTATCAACATCGTCCATTCACTTTTTTGTTTAGCCTCAATTGATCAAATTGCATGCATATTTACTTTCATCGTTTTGCATTCAAAACCCCCAAAATATTGTTTTTATAGCCTTAATTGGTTAAGCAAAAGTACAATTGTTTAGTGTCGTGAGTCTCTTGGGAAAACGATACTCGAACTTACCGTTTATTATTACTTGATACGATTATGTACACTTGTCGGACCCTTAGCTTAAATTGTAATAAACGAAGAGTTTATTAATTTTTCTAATTTTAAGAATATTTTTTAACAAATGATTTGTTTACATAATTGACATTAATTTACTTTCTTAAATTCAAAGGTTTTCCTATTATTTCTTTCTTGAAACTTCCGTTAATTATTATATTACTCCACCACAATCTATCAATTTATATGGATGACTTCTTTGATTGATCCTTGCCATTTTGCAAACCCAAATTAACATTCACTTTAGTGTTATCAAAGGAGTTTGCAATTCACTTTTAGTGATATGAATCTTCAACATATGAATCTTCAACCCGACAAGATGAAGCTTCAACTCTTTCTTCCAAACAAATATCTTTTGAGTATGTTATGATTTAACTTTTATAAAAGCATAATATACTTTTTTTTCTCACTTGCTCTATATTTCTTAGGGTGGCAAAAAAATGGCCAAGTCTGATGGATAGTTTGATAGCCTAACCAAATAGTAGGTTGAAACGACCTCTTCAATTTAGCAGTCCATAATAACATGTCTTGTTCAATTTAATAATCTAGTAGGTCAATTCAATTAGCATGACAACCTAACATTTTTAAAAATCTTAAATGTAAGGAACTCGTTTTCAGTCAGTCCAACAAATCATTATCAGCCCAACATCATTAAAAAAAAAATTATTTAATGTATAAACATGTTTTGATAAATTTTAGGAAATTCAAATGCAGACAAAGATATTATATTCAAATAAGTGAGAAATTATTCAAATGCAGTATGGGAATTAGGGAGCTCGACATCAACCTAACGTTAGCCTAGTAACACGTTTGGTAACCTGACATGAGCTTGCCAGTTCGACTAGTCTAGCAAGCTCGCATGCTGGTAGTTCGACAAACCAAATTATAAAATTCAACTCGTTCTTAAATGACAAATTAATCTGACTCAATCTCGTATTTGTTGGATTAAAGTTAATTTGAACTTAAATATATTAGATTGACCCGTTTTGTCACTCTAATATTTCTTTACATCTTGATAAAGTTTTTCCTTATAAACTAAGAATAAGATTCAACATAAGCAACATCTATTCATATTAATTCCTTTTATGAATTGGAAAATAGATGAATCCATAAGTTTTTCAACTATAGAGCATAAATAATTAAATAATTAAAGGAAACAGGGTATAATGGGAACAAAAATCATAAAACATTAAAAACTGAAAGTTTCATATAAATGAAAAAAAATGTCACTTAGTTAAAAAAGAGAAGTAGCATATAAGAAGAAAAAAAAAATCTAATTTCACACATATCAAAATTTACTCAATTAGTTCATTTTTAAGTGTTGTTTAATATTTTGTAGCAGAAATAAAAAAATTAATAACTTTTATTGTTTTTAATAAAATATTTATAAAAATTTTCTTTGTCAACATTTCGACCCTCCCTCTCGTTATTTAACTGCCTACTTGTATAGCGCGCCGTATCAATATATTTGTTTTTAATTTTGTTTCAAAATCATTAATTATAAGACATTTAATCAATCACAGACCAGTTAATATTTTAAAATAAAGAATTTGAATTAAGCCACCTTATATTTAATGATAACTCTTTAATATTGATCTTGAAATTAATGTAAAATTTGTATAAGATTAATGGGAAAATATATTGCTACGTTAATGTGACACAACTAAAATAGTATATTTGAGAGAGTGGTTATAAACCTTATTTTGAACGATCTTATTGACGTTGATTTTACTATATTAACTTTTTAGTCTATGCTTTGAAGTTTCACCTTCCAACAACTATAGTACCCTACCATATGACCATACTATATTTTTTTTTTTTTACTTTTTAATGTTCACCTTTTCTTAATCATCCGTTTCATGCATGTGCAGATAAAAAAGAATAGATTATCTTAGTTTCTAATCACCATATACACAAGTAGATTTGATAGCTATTGGCATCATGAACTACTTTTTGAGGATCTACTTTTCTGCTTAAAAATGTGACAACAAAATCTATTCCATCCTAAAGTTTCTTTATGTAAGAAATAATTTTCCCATATAATTGGGCCCTTTTTTTGTTATTGAAAAATAAGAAAAGCACACTTGTCCAAATTTGAAAAATTAATGTTCTTTATTTATTCACTTTAAAAAATATATTTTTAAACAAAGCTGTCTACCAAAAGTAACGAACTCTGTCTTCCTCAACAGAAGGGCGTTTGCCGTTTTTGTTTCGTAACGTGCTTCTTCTGAAGCTGGTACGTTGTTTCTTGAATCCTTTTCTGTTTTTCTGTGAAGGGTCAATGTGCCTCTCCCGATTATTTATGTTTGTGATAGTAAATAGTGTGTTTAAGAGAGATTATTATTATGGGTATTAAAAACATTTAAAATTAAATAAATTATTATTATTAAATTGTATTAAATTAATTTGACTGGTTATATTAATTTAGCTTTGGGAAGTTTAAGTGTTGGTTAATAAAATAATATATGTACTAATAGTAATAACTCAAATAATTTAAAAAAGAAAAATTATTTCGTTCAAATCTTGATATTTCAAATTACTTTTAAAATTTAACAGTTATAGAATAATGTAGTTCAATTTATTTATTTATTTAGTCTTGATTTTAGTTTTTGTTTTGATATGAGAACTGGAGAAAAATAAAAAATATATAAATAAAAATGAAAATAATATATTATTGTATTTTAGAAGATAAACAATGTAATTACTATTTTGGTAACGTGAAAGATGAACTTACCATCTTTTTCACATTTTTTTTTTATATTTTTACCACAGCCTTATAACTATTATAATTTTATATCTAAACTTGTTACCAACTTGTATTAAAAAAATATTAAGCAAGTCAATAATAACGTAAATAATAATTTTTTTTTGTGTTATTGAAATAACAACTTATTGATATTAAAATAAAATAACAAACATATTATTTTAATTATCAATTGTGATAGAGATAATGGAGAGAAGACATCATCTTATGTGATTAGAAATAATATTTCTTGATTTGAAAAGATACTATCTTTTAATATTATCAATTATAGCAATAAATGCAATTGTTAATTAATAATGATAAACATAATTAATATATTATTTTTGGATTATATTTGGAGTTTAAGATAATTTTGGATTATATTTTATTTTTTTTTATTTTGAATTGTCTTTGAAATTTAACATGATTTTAGATTGATTTTCTTTTTTAATTGAAAACAAAACTTGCATTAAATGAACAGTAAGCCAATTCATTGTTAAACTGTTTTTTAACCGCCTAAAGTAGAATAAAATTTGGTCCCTACTAATGTAACATAGGAATGACGCAGAATATCAATCCTTGGACTCAGTAAAATCAAGTTTAAAGTGTATAGTTAAAGTCATGTTTTATTTATTTATTTATTTACTAACTATTAAACAGATGGGGACAATGAAATGAAAAAGAAAAAAAAATAAAAAATAAAATTTAATAAAGTGAAATAAAAACAGAAATCTAAACTGTTAGAAAAGAAGTATCTTGTTTCTCAACACTAAGAGAGAAGGCAGGGGGGATAATTGGTGATCAATAAAAACAATTTCTTTTTAAATCTTTACAGGAAGACATGTTAAAATTAAAATCCACTTTGGGAAGCAAATGCACTATAATGGTTGCAGTTTACAACAAGGAATTTATAGAAGACCTCCACGTCAAAAATATAAATCTCCTCTCTAACCCTTAACCAAAATATAGGCAACAAAAACAACAAGACTTGCAGCAAGCACTACTACAAAAAAGTGCATAGATAGCGTTTTTTTTTTTTTTTATCATAGATAGCGCTTTTTAAGCGCTACCTATGTGTGCGCTATAAAACAAGCGCTAAAAGCGCTATCTATTGTCAGAACCAATAGATAGCATTTTTTTAAAAAGCGCTATCTATTCAGAACCAATAGATAACACTTCTTTAAAAAAACGCTATCTATTGGTTCAAATTTAAAAAAAAAATAATTAATTTTAGAATAAAATATAAAATATTGGTTCTATTATATACACACCCACACTATATATTATATACAAAAAAATATAAAATATTGACAAAAATATGACAAATGGCTCAAAAAAAAAATGTTAATATGAATAAAAATTATTGGTCCAATAATATTTCAAAATTTAATCATTAAGTTGTCTAGTACATGTCATGACATGACACTGCTTTATAAGATAATATATACAACCATAACATATATATCCTATCAGTACTGTACATCACCATAACATAACCTACATGCATGTACTAATTACATGTAAACACCAATTTTCCCTAACTTCATTGATCTGACTTTCATGATAATGTTGGCATCTGCAACTAGAAAAATAGTGCAAGAAAGAAAAACAATGTAGAATTAGTTAATTAAATTTTACTACAAATTAATTATAAGAATAAAGATAACTTACATCAGTTGGAATTGTTCCTCCTTCACAGTATGTAATAATTTCCTTCATAAATTGACACACATAATATCCACAATCATTGTCGTTGGGTTGCCTTGGGCACTAGAATTCCAAAATAAATAAAAAAACATTTTTATAATTTGAACATAAAAAATAACCAAAACTCTAGTATACTCCAAACAGATCCGATGCATGATAACAAATAACTATATACAATATACAAGTTTAAACTCTTAATAATAAGTCATGCTTTCATAACAACCATTTACTCCTCCAACCAGTTTCACAATAATACAAGTTATTTAACTAACCAATACCATGCAACAAAGAAATAAGTCTTCAACCATTCAAGAATACATGTTATTCACCTAACCAGTACAATACAAGCAACCATAACGTGAACTAAAGGTCACATAACGTCATTCAACAATTTAATTATGACATGAAGATTATACTACACAAAACTTAAGGTGTCCCCTCTCCTGCAATCTACCAACCACCACTTTGAACAATCCTCAAAGTGAATCAGGCTCCACGAGTCTATCCCCTGTTATCACAACAGGTCCAATACAACAGTCTTCAAGGATGCCAAGCCAAAATGTTGATCAAACAGAAACACCTTCACTATGCAGAATATGATCAAGCAATGTGTGCACAATCAATCTCCCTTTTGAATCTCTTTCAAGAAAGATCACCACCGTCTTCTTGGAGAATTCTTGGAGCTCTAGAAACCAGAGATATCAATTTGAAACAGAAATGAAATTGTTAGATCATCAAAAGTCTCTGAAGAGATT
Source organism: Vigna radiata var. radiata (assembly GCF_000741045.1). Classification (NCBI taxonomy): domain Eukaryota; kingdom Viridiplantae; phylum Streptophyta; class Magnoliopsida; order Fabales; family Fabaceae; genus Vigna; species Vigna radiata. The sequence goes on from NC_028355.1 coordinate 9,530,695, forward strand.
CATGTTCAGACTATTTATAGTTTTCTGTTTAACAGACAATCTCTTAGTCGAATATGCTACTAATACAGTCGACTGAGTTATGACAGTTATAATAGTTCAGTCTAACCGGTAGCATACAATTAACCAAAATAAAAACTCATTTAATACAATTGACCAATCAATCAATGCTCAACTAACTTTTGAAAATATAGTCGTTATAGTGCAAGAGCATTTCAAAACAGATAACTAATACAGTCGAATATGTGATGCACATAGTCGACTTCGACATATAAAAACATTTTGAAATTCTTTCTGTCTCAAAATCTCACAAAGCACTGATTCTCAAAATTTGTTCAAAGATATTAGTATAGTCAAATCTTTTAATAATGAAGTCGACTGTACTACTACTTTGTCACACAGTTATAAGTTTATAAAAGTGCTTGTGGTTTCCATGCTTTAAAACATGCGTAATGCATCCAGAAAAGATGTAACACGTACAAGCTTAATATATATGCATTCACACATCAATACAACATATAAGCATGTTCAACAGATATATCAATCAATCATGAAGAGAACATGTAACACAACAACAACATATGCGTGTTATTAAGCAATGTGTTGCCATCATAAAAAATTAGAGTGATATAGATATTATGTTGTCAACAATCTCAACACATCCAACCAATATACATCACATCTAATTCCAAATTATGATTGAAGAAATAGTAAAATCTAAACTACAACTATCGAGAACAAAATCAAAATACAACTTCCTAATTACGATTCAAATTACACCTAAACTAAATAAACCAAAGCATCAAATCCTATCCTAATATAGGTAAATGTAAAAAGCAATGGCCTAATCTACAAACACTTCTATTATCAGTTACAATTGGAACCAACAAATTTAGAAACATATAGAAATCATTATTCAATCATAAAACCTAAATGCATCACGAAAGAATCAAACGAGAAATACATGTACCTAAACTAAGACTAGCCTAGACATCATTTAACAAATGTAATTGAAGAATTTAATTAAAGACAAAGGTATAATTGAATTCATAGGTGAATGCACATTGAAGTGAATAAAAGAGTGCTAAGAGTTCTTAAGAAGACATCCTATTGAGGTCGAATCCCACTTAGGGGTATTCTAGTTCATATTTCAGAACCTAAATTAACCCTTTCCACTCATTCATCCAGTCAATGTTCATTAGCCTATTCATCAATATAAAATTCACAACCAAATTCAAGACAACATAGAAATAACATTGAATTCAAGAACAAAAATCAAAACGTAAACCAGAATAAAACAAGAGCACGAAATTGAAATTTATTAACATGAAACTGAAATTACAAGAAAATAATACCGCGAAAACGTTGCCAAAGCAATCACGAGCTGTCACCACCATGATATCTTGCTCAACAATCCAATAGCAAAGAACTTTAATCTATGAAAGCGCGTAAACCTAGAACTATTGAATTGAACCCTAACTCCTAAGCACAATGTCTGTCACCCACTGTGTCTACGCTACACTGCTCTTAGAAAACTAGAAAAGGAAAAATTGTAAGAATATGAAGGTGTGTTTACATGGCAAAGAATCCCCTATACAGGGTTGAAGAAAGAAGGAAAAGAAAAGAATTTGGGAACCTTGCTCGCGACACTTAACACTTCTCAATCAGACGACCTTCTTCACTTTGCTCATGAGCTCACGTCTTATCCCTCCGATCATCTTCGACCTCTCCACTCAGCTTTGGTCACGTGCTGGCACAGATCGCACAAGCTCTATTCTTTTTTCTCTCCCATTCGCTCTTCTTTAGAAACCCTAGCTTCAAGGGTGTTCTTCTCTTCATTTTTTATGCTCTTCCTCTTTTTCTTCTCACTTCGCACAAACCCTAGCACGAAGCCCAACCAACAATGAAGGCTTAGCTATCCAATTAAGTGACAATCAATAGCCAATCCCAAGTGACCCAAATCCAACCTTTAGTAGTAGTGACCCAAATCCAGTAGTGCAGAACAACCACCTAACAGCCTAACTTATAGTCAGTCCAGGCAGTGCAACAACAACCCAAAACCTCTTCAGCCCAATTTGCTTCTGCCCAAAAGATCCAACCCAATTAACTAAGGGCCACTATGCTAAATAAAAAAATAAGAATAGGAGCCAATCAACAAATAAGAAAAGGGTTATTTAGTAAATAAATAAAAAATTAAAACATGTTTTAACAACACTAAAGAAGAGAAAAAGATTAATTTTGTAATTATTTAGAAACTCTACAAAATATAACTAAAAACCTATTTTTAACTACAATTTTACAGATCTAATGATTTAAAGAAAATTCCTAAAACTAAACAACGTTAATACAATTAAGAACTAAAAGAAACTAAGAAAGACTTTTAAACCTAGAAAAAAATGCAAAAATTAAGAGTTATCACCCATTTAACCCATCAACCCATGATGAGTCGAGTCAGGTTTGAATTTTTTTGGCTTGCTAGGTTGGTTTGGTTCACTAAGTGACTAACCCATGGTGGGCGAAGTCGGATTAGGCCATATGGCTCGTTTTAACAACACTACATACATGTGCTTAGAGATGCGGACTTAAGTCCAAGTAGTTCGTTAATGACATATCCTTAGTAAATATTTTTCTTATTTTTCCTATAATTTTGTTTTTTTGTTAGTAGTGAGTTTCTAATTTATAACAATTAGTTGTTTGTAATTACCTATTTAAAGATTTCCATTAAGTGAATACAAGTACGCAACAATTCAATATAATTCTCTATTATTTTCTTATTCTTAACTTTTTCTTTATCAAAGTAAAACACTATAATGAAATTTATTTGTTTGTAACATTGGTATCATAGCCGCTATAAAGTAATGGATTCATCACTTAGTTCAACCGTTCATTCCCCACTTTATTGGATACTATTAGAGTATGTTGATGGAACTAGCAAGTTTTTTCTGACGACATTAAAGAACTAGCATATGTCACAACAATAACAAAAACTCAAAGAAAGGAAATAGATGAGTTGCGCTTGAAAGATTTAATGACAAAAAGTTATCTTTTCCAAGCAATTGATCGTTCAATTTTGGAGACCATCCTTTGTAAAGATACGTCCTAGCATATTTGGGATTCCTTGAAGCAAAAATATTAATATCAAGGTTCTACAAGGGCATATAGAAAAAAAAAATTCAAGGCATTCCTTCAGAGTTTAAAACACTATGAATGAAATCGAGTAAGTCGATAATTGATGTTTTTTATGAATTGCTCCACGACTCCAAACTTCAATTTTTATTTTGTCCAATTGAGAAAGCTCATGTAGTCAAGCAACATTTAATTGATGAATTGCAAAGTTTTTTGTTGATTCATGATATTGCTAGTAATAGAAGGAGGAACAAGCATTGAAGACTTCCAAAAATAATAACTCCACAAATAGAGGAGGTCGTGGTAGAGGAAAAAATAAAGGTAGAGGTAGAGGAAACAACGATCATGGTTACCAAAATCATTAATTATGAGGAGGTTGTGGTTACAAAAATCATCACCGCCAAGGAAGAGGACAAGGAAGCCATCATTCTACATTTAGAACAAAGTCAGTAGACAAGTTTCATGTTGAGTGTTCTTAGTGTCATAGGTATGGTCATTATAAAAGTAGAAAGAACTAATTTTGTAGAAAATGAAAAATAAGAGTCATTGTTAATGGTTTGTAATGTCAAAGAGGAATAACATAAGAATTTATGGCACTTGGATACAGGTTGCAACAACCATATAAGCAGTGACAAATATGCATTTTCGGTGTTAGATAAGAGTTTTTGTGACGATGTGAAGTTTGGGGATGACTCTAGAGTATCTGTGATGTGAATAAAAGATGTAAAAATTCAAACAAAAAGAAATTTTGTTCAGACTATATCTAATGTCCTTTTTGTTCCATATTTTAGAACATACTTGTTGAGTATTGGCTAACTACATTTAAATGGATATAAGATTTCTATTAAAGATGGAGTTTGAAAAATTCAAGATGAAAATTGGAACTATTTTCCCAAGTTGGTATGACATCTAACAGGATGTTTCCATTATACCTCCACACCATTACCAACTCATGTTTCACTACAAGGTTGAAAGATGAAAGTTGGCTTTGGCATTTTAGATATGGACATTTAAATTTTGTAGGTTTAAAGACATTGTAACAAAATAATATAGTCACAAGGCTCCCAGAAATACAAACTTCTCAAATATGTGAAAAATGTGTGATTAGTAAACAACATTAGGAACCATTTTAAAAAGGAAAATCATGGAGACCAAGGAAGGCATTAGAGCTCATTCATACAGACCTACATACACCTATCACTTGGATGCCAAATGGGGGTAGATGATATTTTATATTGTTCATTAATGATTTTAGTAAAAAAACTTGGGTTTATTATTGCATGAAAAATCTATAGCTCTCATAGCCTTTAAAAGTTTCAAATCAAGGTATTGTGTAGTGATCGTAGTGGATAATAAAATTCAAAAGAATTTATTAATTGTTGTGACGAGCAAGGAATAAAGAAGTAACTGACTATAACATACACACATAAACTAAATGGCATTTATGAAAGAAATAATTGCACAATTTTGAACATAGTTAAAAGCCTTTTAACAAACAATGGAGTTCCAAAAGACTTTTGGCCTGAAACAGTCAATCAAAGCATACATATATTGAATAGAAGCCCCATAGTAGCTCTCAAAATATTACACTACAAGAAGCTTGGAGTAATTAAAGACTGAAAGTAGCTTATTTTAGAATCTTTGGGTGTGTTGCTTATGCTTATACCTCATATCAGAAAAGAAAAAGACTTGATGATAAAGGAGAAAAATGTAATTTTCTTAGTGTCAGTTGTTAGCAAAATGATATAAAGATGAATTTTTGATGATGTACAACTTTGCACAATACAAGATCCAAGAACACTAACTGAAGACTTATTATGTTAAAAGCTTTTGTAATAATCATAGTTGATGTGCTTTTTACTTAGATATGTAATAGGGTTTGATTCATGTACTTAATAAGTGTTATTTGCTATTTAGAATCAAACTCAAGTTGTTTTAATCGATTAAACCAAGTTATAATTGATTAAAACGTGGCTGGCACTGAAAACCTAAGTGGCTCTAGAATAATCGATTAATACATGCTTTAATCGATTAGCTAATTGATTAAAATCAGGAATAATCGATTAATACTATCCGTTGGAGGTTTCAGATTTGAAAAACTAGCCATTGTACTCATTTTAATCGATTAACACTAATATTAATCGATTAAATGCGTTAAATGGCCAGTTTCGAAGAATGGAAAAGTATTGGCTTGAGTCTATATATTGGCTCACTGTTTCTTTCAAAAACAACTCTTCCCTTGCGCTCTAAATATATGAAAACATTGAGAACAGTGTGTTGTTGCTAAAGCTAAAGAAACTCTTGTCTGCAAAGCTGTGAAGTGCTACTGTGGTGACATAGAAATAGCTTATTCATCCTTGGAGCATCTAAGGAGGTGTTTGGAAGAGTATCGTCCTTCGTGAAGTATTCGAAGGAGGTGGTCATCCTTTGTGAAGACTCAAAGGAGGTGTAAGTTCATCTCTTGTGGTTTCAATAGAGGTGGTTTTCTAAACTCTTACAAATTGTTTTTCTGTGTGATTATTATTTGTAATTGTGTTGTGATTAGTGGAAAAAGGTTTATCTTGATTTGAGATAAGCGACTGGACGTAGGATCTTTGTGATCTGAACGAGGATAAAACTACCTGTGCAATTTTTCTCTCTTCCTTACTCTGGTCATTTTATTTTAATTATCTGCTTAGTAAGTAAAATTGAGAAAAATAATTAAAAGGCACGAAAAAGTAATATAACCAATTCACTCCCCTCTTGGTTTGTTATTCAACGCTAACCATTCCACTGCAGCTGCTCTGACATCAGTAAGCAATCAAATGCTTACAAATTGTACAATTTTATTTCCAAGAAACGGTGATTAGTTGTGATGTGGTGTTCGATTATGGTCTGTTTTGGAATTGAGATAAAAGTAAAGTTGAGCAACAAATACAAGTTGATTTTAATGGTGTAAACGAAGAAGGGAGGCAACAACCAATACTTGGGAATTGATTGATCTTCCTAAAGGACAAAAAGAAATTGGTGTGAAATGAGTTTACAAGACAAAACTAAAAAAAAATGGTGAGGTTGACAAATTCAAAGCATACCTAATAGTTAAAGGCTATAAGAAATTGGTTAATTGTTATATCTTTAACAAATATTTTTTTTATTATTCTTATATTTTTTGTATTTTTGTTAGCAATAGGTTCCTAATTTCTAATGCTCAATCATTTGTATTTATCTATTTACAAGTTTCTATTAAGTGAATAAAAGTACACAACAGTTCCATATAACTTTTTGCTATGTTTTTATTTTTTTTAAACTTTTCCTTATCAAAGTAAAATAGTGCAATAACATTTACTGGTTTGTAACACTTAAGTCTTAAAGGATCTTGATCCAATACAAACCATGACATTCGTTGTAGATTGAAATAAAAAAAGATCTCTCATCCATTATGTTTGCCAAGAAAAACATATACAACTATCCGTCATGGAAATCATTGGTGTTCTCTATTATCAAAGGTTTTAGGCTTGATGGATATATGTTAGAGGCAAAGGAGTGTCCTGAAAAACTCACAATATGATGACTTAAATACATATGCCATGGCTTCACTTAAATTCATATGCCATGACATGATTAGTTAAATTCATATGAGAAGGGGATGACCTTGTTTAAGATTATGAAAATAAATGGTTTAAGATTTTGAAAATAAAAATGGGTGGAGGTGTGGCTAAGTAGAGTCAGGGTATTAACCATAAAATACTCTTTTGCGTGGATATTGTGAATGTAGTGACTCCTAAGGAATGAGTAATATATTAATGTGATGTTAGGTGGTGTATTGAGAGAGAATTTGTATACTAATTATCATTACTCTACTAGTATAATATTCACAACGAGGAAGGTATATATTTTGGAGTGTTGAAAGAGTTTCTTGTATTTTAGTATTGAAAAGAATCGAATCTCACAAATATAAGAAATTTACCTTGGTCATACGGAAGATGTAGGTCATAATATATGAATTTATAACTATAGTGAATTATGACATGTCGAAGTGGATTATGATATGTACAAAGTCTTTAAATATATTAGTTTTTCAAAAATAGAGTCAAATGTTTGTCATGATTAAGTCATGAAGACTATAAAATAAATATTCAATTCTTCATGTGAATTTTCCATATGAAGTTTGCAAGATAATGTTATTTGTATTATTGTTTAATTTTCAGTAGTTTATTCTTTGTTTTTGTGGTATTGTGATATATGTTACATGTAAACATAAAAAAATACAAGCGGTGGGAAGGAACTGTAACAAGGTTGTAAAGCTAGTTAAAAATGTATATATGTATAAATTCTTATATTTTATAGTTGTTCCTAATGTTTATATTATTTTTTTGAAATACTTTTAAATATATTTTATATATGTAATTGATTATTATTAATCATATGATATCGAATTGGTAGAAAATAATTCCTAATTGGATTGTTACACTATTATTACCTTCATATTATATTATAATGATAAATATCAAGTTTAAAAATAAAAATAATTTACATTTTATTTTTGACCAAATGTATGTTTAGTAAAGGGAGTTGCTATTTTCGAAAGAAATATTTGAGTTGGATTTGTGGCGCGATTTTAAATATTTGGTATAAATGATTTAAGTGTTGGGGAAAAATGTTAGAGAAAAAAAATTAAGCGTGAGATAAGGAAGAAAAGGAAAGATTTGTGGGTATTGTATGTAAATGACAAATTGACCTCCTTTTTATTTTTAAAATGATTTTATTTGTTGGGTTTTCTTTATTTTGTAATTATTATTATCAATTAATAAATAGTGTTTTATGGTAATAATTATTTTCAGAAATAAATAATTTTAATTTTTTCAACTAATATTTCTAAAAACTTATATTTTTAAATTTACACAAAGATAGTTTTAGCTTTACAAAATAAAGAATTTATCAAGTTTCATCAATTCATTAATTATATATAAAGTCAAATATTATTTAAATCCAACATTTTTCTATTAGATTATTTTTTTTCCCGAAAGTGACTCCAAATCAATCTTCACAATCCATACCTTAATCAAATAAAACGTTAACTCAACCTACCAATATCCTAATGGCTAGGGTTTTTGTATTGGAGGTTGACCTTTCGTATCCACTCATAGTGTGCCGAAAATCATGAAACAAAATATTTATTTTTCAATTGAAACTATTATCACTTTCCCAATAATTTGAAGCTTCTACATAATTTTTTAATGGTAGTGCTTAATCCCGCGTGGCTTTCACAGGCACAGAAAATGTCCATTTACGAGCCACTTTATCGCACCAAAATATTTTACAATGGTTTGTTAATAATACATTATTCTAATATTGTAATGGAAAATATAATTAAAAAAACTCACCAGTCTATCAAATTCTTCAGAAAAAAAATATTTTTAAATAAAACCAGTAAATATTTGACATTTACAATAATTCCGTAGAAAAATATTTTTTTTTTGTGTGTTTGTAAATGTGTGTATATATAGACAATATGTTATGGAGAAAAAGAAGGATAGTGTCGGCCAGTTCCTAATAAAGAAAGATGACGGTAATAAAACAAATGAATGTGTCACAGCAATAAAATGGTGATTAATTAAAGGAATTAATGTATGTGCCAAAAACAAACAAATGAAGTTAATGTGTCACGACCCACCGATTCCACTCTCAAACGTAGTTCATAATTATGCGTTAAATAAAAAATAAACAGAAATTCTTGCCGTCGTACGTGTTCAAGGAGGAAACGCCATTTCCAAAGTTAAAATCTTTGTACTAATGTCTTTTCTTAATTTTAATTAATTAAATGATAATGAAGTTTTTGTACCTCCTTCCTATGATATATAAATTATTTGATGTTTATCATATGTCTGAGTAAAGAAAATGCATTCCTTATTATCCGAATAAATTTGAAGTAAATTTAAACACGATGAGTTAGATAAATAGGCAACTTTTAACAAATAAAGTTGATAAAATGAATTATAATAGATTTAAATAGTAGATTAGAATTTCGTACGTACTCAACTCGACCCAAAATTGATGATTTAACATTTATAAATTTATAAGTCTATTGTAAATTCAAAATTATTTTTAATATGATATTTTTTTTGTTAAAATTTAAAATAAACTACATAAAATCATAGTTTATTATTATAATAATAATTATTATTAGAGCTATATGTGTCATTTTATTTGAAGTACAATGTATTCATTTTATTTATGTAAATTAAAATGATTTATTTTTAAATTGACTCAAAATTACCCACGTACCACACAAATAAGACGTGAAAAGTAAAATATCCGACTATATCAATAAATTAAATAATTAAATATAAATTTTGAAATATTAAATTCTAATTATACCATATTAAATCCGAATCTGTCAACCAGACTTATGCTATAAGACTTAGTTTAAAAATACTAATTCACGTCTATAAAAAATGGTTTAAAGAGGAAAGAAAAAAGGACTAATAAACAAGAAAGAATAGTGGTTCCATTTAATGCAATTAATACTATTTCATCAATTTTTTAATTATCGCTTTTGGTACAAAAAAACATTACTTTTCATATGCTATTTTCAAATTTCATAACAATTTTTTAATTATACATTTAGTTTAATGGACAAGAATTGAGAAAAATTATTATAAGACAACCTAGGAAAAAAATATAATAATATATAAGTGTAAATTAAAATTAAGAAACTGAAAAAAAAAATATATAACTCACTTAAAACTATACTAAAAGTTAAATATTTTACTTAATTTAAGTAAAAAAAAAATCTTAAAAACTAATCTAAAAAATCGGCTATAAACTTTATATTGTATCTCTTTAATATTTGCCTTTATTACTTAAACGTATTCTTTAATATAACATTTATTACAATTTCAATTTTCTGAGTGCACCTTACGCCAGTGTTACGAAAAACCGAGTTATGCTCCACAGATCTATGCAGACGTTTTCAAAGTTCTGATGATGAATGGAAATGACCGCAAGAAGGAATAATATATATATATATATATAAACTCTGAATATTCGAATAATATTAAGAAGGAAAGTTAAAAAAGATAAACGTCACTACTGGTGCTGCTGAGCTGACCCTTCAACACGAATTATTATTATCCTATATATTATATATGTGTGTGTTTTTTCTGACGAAGAAGGTTGAAAGAAAAATGATAGTTAAGGCAGAGAAAAGTATGAGTGAGGGAGGTAGGGAAGAAGGAGATGTTGTTGGTGTTGGGTTGAAGCAGCACTTTGTGCTTGTACATGGCATAGGTGGGGGAAGTTGGTGTTGGTACAAAATCCGATGCCTTATGGAGAATTCTGGCTATAAGGTGTCATGCATAAACCTGAAAAGTGCTGGAATTGATCAATCTGATGCAGATTCTTTGCTGTTCTTTGATGATTATAATAAACCTCTAATGGATTTCATGTCTTCTTTGCCTGAGAATGAACAGGTGGTCCCCCCCTTCCCTCTTATGACCCTTTCTTTATATGTGATTGCATAGAGTGGCATCAGAACTCATATCACTGTTGTGGTTGCTATAGGTTATATTGGTGGGGCACAGCGCTGGAGGCTTGAGCATTACTCAGGCCTGTCACAAGTTTTCAAATAAGATCCGTTTAGCTGTTTATGTGGCTGCCACTATGCTCAAATCGGGATTTTTGACCGAACAAGATCTCAAAGATGTGAGTCCTTTTCGTAAACTCTCCCATCAGTTCTCGATGAATTTGAATTATGTTTCTTTCTTGATATTGGAATTTGGTAGTTTCTGTGCTCAAGGTGAATGAGTGTCATAAATATGGGGTGATGCCGATGGTCAGTTGGCTTCCATTTTCGCTGATCGGTGTTTGGAATCTTGAAGGTTTCCAGCAAGGATGATGCCGATGCTCAGTTGAAATAATTGGTTGCCAACTGTCTTCACGAAGAGATATTGTAGATTTTAGTTCTTAGCCAACTCTGAGACTCACTAAATTATGCTTCTACTTACCTACTCTGAGTTTTTTTTTTCCCAAGGATAGCACCATGTGCAAACAAATCAGCAGCTGTTTAGCAATAGGAATAGGAGAGTTTGTTTGTTGGGCATGAAAGGGACGTTTTTGCACTGGGACTTGTTTCATTTCTCTATTTTACGTTATCCCCTCTTTTCTTTCCTTTGTTTATCTACTCAGATTAAGAGTTTTTGATTTGGTCAATGACCTTTTCTACTCAGATTACCACCTTTACAGGCTTTGACAACCAACTAGTTCGAATTTAATAATGATCAGTAAAAGGAACAGGCATTCTGACCCGGGGGTTTTATATTATGCAGGATTGTTATTTAACTCTGAAAAACAATGAAAAGAAATCTAACTCTAACCCAATCTCGTAAAAGCCTAGACCTAGAATGTGTACGAACAAACCTAATTTTCTTTATTCAAATCCCTTCTGTGTCTACTCTGGTTTATCAATTATCATCCGTAATTGTGTGCCACCCAAACAAACTCCTATAAAATAACAATCCCTGTATTAATGATTATAAGCAATCTTTCTTTGGAGACAAAAAAAACTTCCAAACCTCTTTCTTTCCTTTTGGTCCGACAACCCTTTCTTTTCCACAGATCTAAATTGTATCCAAAATCAAATTTTGACTGTGTTCAATGTTCCCCTAATGATTGAAAAGCAACACAGATTCACGAGCCTAATTGCTAGAATTAATTATGATACTAGAGTAGCTAATTTTTCTGTGCCACCGATAAATAGCAGATATAATAGAGAGTTTTTTTTCTGGTGTCTAACAAACAGGGTGTGCCGGACTTATCTGAATATGGGGATGTGTACGAGCTAGGATTCGGATTGGGACATGATAAGCCTCCAACCAGTGCTTTGGTGAAGAAAGAATTTCAACGCAAAATCCTCTACCCTTTGAGCCCTCAAGAGGTACGTACATAAATATGATAATTAATTAATTAATTAATTAATATCTCACTATAAATGATAAAAAAAAAGCAAAAAGAAAAAGACATGCTATGCTATGCTACATTTCTGAAGCTATACTATGTTGTACTGCAATTGCATGCAGTGTCTATAGACCTGTTTGATAGTATGTCACTTTCTCGAGGCATTAGGGAGTAGCGTACCCCACATGACATACTTTGGCCCATTGTTAATGTTATCCTCATCTTTGTCATGTGTAAGACCATTTATGACGATTCCTTGAAAAAAAAACAAAAAAAGAAACATCATTATTCTTCCAAATGAAAACAACTTTAAGAAATAAATTTTCCCAAGGTGAAAGAAAAAATGAAGTTGGCATGTGCATGCAGTGGATATATATATATAGTTGAATTGTGAGTGAGGAATGAATAGTGGAATGATGTGTCAGGATTCAACCTTGGCTGAGATGCTGTTGAGGCCAGGGCCATTGGTAGCATTGACGAGTGCACAATTCAGAGAAGAGGGTGGTGAAGGAGTGGAGAAGGTGCCCCGCGTGTACATAAGGACAAAGCAAGACAAGGTGGTGAAGGCAGAGCAACAGGAAGCCATGATAAAGAAGTGGCCACCATCTACTGTGTATGAATTGGACACAGACCATAGCCCTTTCTTCTCTTCCCCATTCCTTCTCTTTGGCTTTCTTCTAAAAGCTGCAGCTTTGGATGTTGGAGTCCATGCAACTGCTTCATGAACACTGCGCCTCCATGCTCTTTTTTTCGTTGCTCTTCAAAACTCTCAATCAATTACTCATTCAAGTATACATTAATTGTAATTATCATCACCAATAATATATAAATTATCATACTATAAATCTATCTCTCCCAAGATTTGTTGGGTCAATGTCCGAGACATATTTTATTTAATCTAAAGAAAATGATATTTTAACACATATGATTGTTTCTATTCTTATAGTCTTTTGCACATTTTGATTGTAGCGAAATAACATTTATTTTCAGGTTTTTGAAGCATATTTCTGAAAGTTGGAATGCAAGGAAAGAACTATTTATAAAAGATATGATTCGATGTAAAGAATTGTAGGATTTATGAAAATAGAGTGATGAATACAAAAATGAGTTAGTATTGTTATAAAAATATTAGTTGTATTTATAGGATTAACATGAATCGTGGATCTATGTTAGTGAAATCAAATATCATTGAAATAATACTTATCTCAAGTAAATAATGGTAACAGCATAGATAATAATAACAATATATTTTCTTGAAAATGATAACCATAGTATTGATATGTGAATATTTTTGATACATTTATTTAGATCTTTTCTAAAATGAAGAGGCTTAATGGATTGAATCATGCTCTTTAACATATCTATTGGACTGGACAGGTACATAAGCCCCCACAGTCTCATGAGTTTGATGTAGCTAATGAAGGGTTATCATGACCAATCTCTTAGTCGGGTTGTGGTTAGTTGTAGAGTTTGTATGTGGATAGGCTGTTTGGCCGGATTGGTCAAAAGTCGTCATGTAAGAATAGTCTTTACCGACTTGACGGATATTTTGTTGCTAACTTAGGCAGGTTTTATGCTAGGCTACTTGCTTGGGTAGACTCTATCATGTGTTGTCGGTTTGGGAAAGCCTTGTTTAATGCTGCTGACTTAGGCAGACTTTACTTAATGCTCCTGACTTAAGCAGACTTTGCTTAATGCTGTCGACTTTGGTAGGCTTTGCTTAATGTTGTCAACTTGGCAGGCTTAGTGTTGCTAATTTAAACAGGCTTTGTGTTGGTCTACTGGCTTGGACAACTCTGTTGCTTGCTTGTCTGAGTTGATGATGACTTTATTGGTGATTGTAAGGCACTGTTGAAGGGTTTTCTGAATGTTGCAATGATTACCTCGTAGTGCGAAACTTCATTTCACATTAAATGGCTTTGATCGAGGATGATGTGGCTGCATCATAGTGGTTGAACTTGGAAAACTAAACGTTGCGTGCGAGGTTGATGTAGCTGCTTCACAAAAGGTTGAACTTGGAAAACCAAACGTTGCGCACAGGAACGAAACGACACTTGACTAAAGGTTATTCCTTATAACTTACTTTTATATTGGATTTCGTTCTTCAACATTGCTTCACTTTGAGTATCCTCTTTGAGCATTCTACACACCCTTCCTCAAGTCTCTTGCTTTTTTTTTTAAGTTTTACCTGTTGTCATAGGTATGTCTTCCTCTATTGAGATTGGCTATGGTTGTCACACCTCCTTGCTAACTAGGGAAATTACTCCCATGAGTGAGGGATCTCATTCTCCTTCTTCTGACGAAAGGGTTTGCTCATCGGAGCCTATTATCGCCAATTCTTCTCTAACGATTTTTCTCGGGGATTGTCTTTGGGACTCCTTAAGGTAGAAAAAGAACAAAAAAAAAAATGTGAGGTAAGAAAGTCACATTTAAAATATTTTCTAGGCCACTTTACTGGTGCTCAGTCGCAAACTTTTGGTCTCGGTTGCACTATTCTTGAATTCCTTGAAATATTATTGCAAATAATTTTTTTTACCAATTTCCTTTTTTTGTTCTTCTTAGTACCTTATTTTGTATTTGTAAACCAAAAGAGATTGTTTTATACATAAATAGAGCCATTTAATACATGATAAGTGTCAATTCATATGAAAAATGATAAGCTCAAAATTATTCAAGTCAAGACGACTAAAATCAAGACTAAGACGGATAACTTGGGCAACCTATACATGAAGGTAAGGCAGAAGCTAACAAGCAAAGACTTGGAGTTGGAACAAAGCTCCAGCAACGTTGTTCAATTGACCTCTAAGCTTTAGCAGTTGAATGATGAGAAGGCATCCTTGGTGGCAAAGGTCGATGAGGCTGAGATGAATGCTGAAACCATTCAGGTGGTGGTGACCCGTCTAAACGAGAAGGTTACAAACCTTAAGGTTGACATTGCTCGTTTGTTTAAGGAAAGTTCTAATTTTATGACTAGCGGGTTGATGACTTTTGCTAAGGGTTTTGAGAAGGTAAAAATGTGAACCGTTGTAGTGAACCTCTCCATTAAATGCTTGAGGGTTTCGTTTTCCCCTTTTCTATGTATTTTAGGGCTACTAACATGGTGCGTATTGCCTTGTGATCAACAAACTAGGCTTTGAACATGGTTCTCAACGGTTCAAAGGAATCCACAAAGAGTGAGGGTTGCGTGTAGTACCAATCTAAGGTCGATTCGTCTATAGTGGTTGCTTAAAACCTATAAAAAACTTGTACATCTTGAGTATGGATATTGACCTGAATCAGATAAGCCTTTAGATGTGTGGTCGAATCGATTGTCTAGTGATATTACCAAATGTTGATGAGTATTCCCTTGGGGATGCGGGAACGAGCCACTTTTGTCGTGAAAGGATGAAAGTTCATGATGTGGTTGGTCTTTTGGTCGTGTACCCGGGAAGTTTAACGGTTTTCTCAGTTTACACGTCTGTTGGGATGTTTGTGGAATCATGGGACTTCATTGATTCTCTATATAGGCATGGGCTACGATGTTTGTGCATTTCATGAATACGTTTTATATGACGGGAACGTTTGCCGAATTTCCTCGTTTTGCATCGGGTTGACTTGGTTCGGTGTCTTTGAGTCATGCATCGAAGGGATTGGTTGTGACTTTCACATGAACCTCGTCATGTCGGGGTGTTGCGATCTGCCCGAGAATTACACAAGCCTTCTTCTCAAGAGTTAGGTCGAGGTTGAGTTTCTTGTTCTCTAGGTCAGTCAACTTTTGTTGGAGTTTGATGAATCAATATTTTACACCATTCACTTAGTTTTTCGCGCCTAATTGTGTTGATGAATTGTGCTTAATTCTTAGTTATTGTGTCATTTTCACCATTTGGGCTTAATTAGACCAATAATTCTTATTTTAATTAATTTGAATTAATTGAGCTTAATTATTCCTATTTTTATTTTCAGGGCAATTTTGGAATCACACTGTGAGACTTTTGGAAGGGCACAAATTAAGTGAAGACTCTCCACAAGGGAATTTAGAATTAATCTAGCTTAGCTTAGTAATTTAGAATTTGTAGATGAATTTTTGTAATGTGGGCCAATTTTGCTAGAATAGACTAAGCCCAATAGTAAAAAAAGATGATATGGCATCTAGGGTTTAATTGTAGGTGGACCCCACCCATTTTAGAGAACATTCTCACGGTCCTAGGTTTTGGGGGGCAGCCGTCAACTTTGCTTTTGGAATTTTTGATAGTTGTTGGCTGAGAAAGTCTCTTTGCCGAGAGAGAACACCATGGCTTTGAACATTTTTCTTTTTCTTCAAAAGTTTGAGTGCATTTACGTTCTTTTTACTCTCATAGAATGAATGGATAACACACTTCTTCTTCCTCCTTCCTTGCTTGCAAGTTGTTTACTTTTGGTGAAAGAGGAAGAGGATGTTTCACTCTCTCTTGTAAGGTTTTTATAGTCTTGTAAACATCTTGTTTCTTAGGAGGCTGGAACGTTTCCTTCTTGAAGGGACATATCTATGGCAGCTGGTTTCCATGTTATGCAAGGCAACAAAGGCAATTTCTTTTGAGTTTTATTTGAATGTTAATGCTGATTTATAGCTTGGGATGAATGAATGAAGCACCTTTCTTTTAGTTTATTTCCGTGAATGAATGAAGCATGAAGTATTGAATAGAGAACAACTCGCAGGGTGCTTGACTGTGGTTTCTATTGGCCTTCCATCTTCAGAGATGCGGAGAGGATTTGCAACACCTGTGAGCCTTGTCAGAGAGCAAGAGGATCAATTTCACAGAGACAAGAGATGCCTCAACAACCTATGCTGTTCTGTGAGGTGTTTGATGTGCAAGGAATGGTCATGGCTGAAGCACATTCATGTTTCTTATATTTGAAGAGGCGTGTTGGAATTTTCTTCACTGATTAATTGAGGGCAGCAACTATATTTGAATGATGCAAGGAAACCACACTTTAATTGTTAATTGAAGCTTTGGGATCTCACGGCCAAGAGGTCTATTCTTTAAGCCATTGCAATTTTAATTTCATTAATTAGTTTTAATTGTAGGTTGAGTTGTTTTTAATTTCTTTAATCTAGTGTTGCATTTACTTTAAATTAACTTTGTTAGATAGTTGTGTCTGATAGTGTTGGTGTCTAGTATTTTATTTTATTTTGTTTGAATGTTGTCTAAGATTTTTATTAGTGTTAGTTTAATTACCATGCTAGCTTAAATTAGTTTGTTTGCATCTGTGTCTTTATTGAGTTTTTTTTTTTTTTTAATTTTTGCAAAATCTTTTCAAACCCCCCCCTTCGTGTTAGACTCAATTCTCGAACCACAAAATTGGTCTTTGGGAGACGACCTAGGGGTCATTCCCTAGCTATACTGCATTTCTAATGTGCAATCAAATTTGTATGGGCCGCGACACCCATTAGAGTTCTTGAAGGTCTGTTTGATGTTGAGCACTGACAACAGTTGAAATTACCATTATCTGTGACTTAAATTTGATACTAAATGCAACCTTTTTGACTTAGAAACTTGCTTGAAATTATGATTCTGTTTAAGTTGTGTGAATAAGAGAGTTGAGGGTGAATTTAATGATTTTATGGTTAGATTCCCTTTTTTTAGTAGGAATTGAGATGATTTGGAAGAAGAGTTGAAGTACCAAAGAGTTGAAGCTCAGGAAGGACTAGAAAAGCATTACAAAAGAGGATCGCAGGACGCCTGAGCACCCTTTTAGGGGTCCTCAGCGCCAAAATTCAGCTCAACCAACTCTGTCGAGGCCAATCGATATGGAGCTACCGATACTGGTCAACCTTTGGGTACTAAGTTGATGGATAATTTTACTTCTCTTTAAGGAGGCAATCTTGACACTTCTTTTGGAAACACATCACCAAACTGATAATGGTCTAAAAATCGTTATTTTTATACTTGAAATTGATATCAAAACACACCCTTTATGACTTAGAATGAGCTTAAAATCATGCAAAACACTTTAGTTAGGTTACAAGAGAGTCAAAGGTGGTTTTAGAGATATTATGCTTGGTTTTACATTGTTTTGACAGAATTTAATGGGAATTGGATGATGGAAAGTGAAGTAGGGAGAAGTTGGACTCAAGAAGAGATGAAAAAAGGTGCACAAGAAGAATCGCAGCTACCGCTCAACGCCAATTCTAATGCTGAGCGCGAGTTTATTGAATTTAGCCATTGTCTCACGCTTAAGCGCCAACGTTGAGGGGAAAATGAAGAATTGTGCCTACCGCTGAGCACCAGATCCACCACTGAGCGGTGGCCTTCTCAGAGTCAACATTGTTTAACACCTGGGCGTGATCGCTGAGCGTCCCAATTGAGTGTTGAACCTACCGTTGAGTGGTGAGCCCAGCACTGAGCGCTGTACTTATGGGCCTGGGCCAAAATTTATTTATTTTTCTGTATTATAAATAGACCCAGAATGCACTAGAGAACATATCTTTTGGCAGAAAGAGACGTCAGAACACTTCCTACACTCCTTGGAGGCGGCTTTTGGATGCGAGAGCTCCATCTACCAAATCTAGGGTTTATCTCGTCATTCTTTTCATTCAATTCATCTAGTTTCACCATGAATATGGTGAACTAAATCTTTTGTTGTTAGGGGAACGATGTAATCCTTTTGAAACTTTCTTATATTAAAGTTCTTATTTTATTCATATACTTTTGTTATCAATAGTTTGGGTTTTCTTCTCTAAGGTGAGAGCTTGCATTGTTTAACTCATTCAGTGTCACGATCTTTGATTTTGTCGATACAGAGACGTACGGGGAAATCTAGAACTGAGAAGAATTTTCTTGATTATGAAATATTGTCTAGAGATAGGAAGAGGAGGGTCAATTGTTTTAAGCTTCTGTCATTGATGATTAGTAATTACTAGGGAGACTAGAGATAATAAACTAGTAATTATGGTAATAGGCTCTTTTCTCCGAGAGATAGGGTTTAAAGTAAATTAGAAAGTTGCATGAACATTGATAATAAAGTTGAATTTAATAAGAATGGTAGATATAGGAGAGGGGATTAGGATGAAACCGTAAACACTAACAATCCCATTCGTTCATATCTTTATTTGCCAATTGATCAAGCTTTTGCATTTGCATGTTTAATTTTGTCTTTGCATCACATCAATCAATTATATTCCATTCAAGTCTTAGGAAATCAATTCACATGAATGTTTAGGCCATAGAGTCCATTGAGAAACGATATCTGGACTTACCGTCTATTTATTACTTGATACGATCTGATACACTTGCCAGGGTGTTAACAAGTTTTTGGTGTCGTTGCCAGGGACTCATTGGTTTAACTTTTCTAGTAGTGTGAATTTGATTAAATTTAACTTGTATTTTTTTTGTTATCGTTTTTTTTATAAAAGTGATTTTTAGGGTTTTGTTTCTTGTGTATGCAGGAGGCAATTCACACTAGAAGCAAGAAAAATCAACCTCTTCTTGAAGGACTGAGTGAGAGGAGGGGGAAGAAAGTCAGAAGACCATCTCGATAATTGTTCCCCTCTCCTAAAAGACTTGTACAATCCTCATCGGAGGCATATACTCAAAATACAGAAGAGATGGCAGAGGAAGCTCCTCCTAAACGTATTCTTGCAGACGCGTCTAATATTGTTGGCCCTTTAAACTTTAATAGTATTGCCATGCCAAGGGACAACACAGTAAACATGGTGATGAATCCCGCATTACTACACTTGGCGCAGAGCAACCAGTTTCATAGACTGTCAAATGAGAATCCGTACGACCATCTTACAATATTCAACGAGATATGCAACACAGTGAAGATGAATGGAGTGTCAGATGACGGGATCAAACTCAGCTTGTTTCCCTTTTCACTAGGAGGCAATGCTAAGTTATGGCTAAATTCTTTCCCAGAAGGAAGCTTTGCTACGTGGGATACTGTGGTGTCTAAATTCTTGAGCAAATACTTTCCACAGTCAAAAATCAACCAAGGAAAGTTGAAGATTTCTTCCTTCAGACAGGGCATGGAGGAAACCCTAGGGCAGGAATGGGAAAGATTCAAAAGATTGATGAGAAAGACGCCTGTACATGGATTTGATACAACAACATTGGTTCTTACATTCCCGGGAGGTATTGGTATGCATTCTACACTTATGTTGAATGCTGCAGCTGAAGGTAGTATTAAGAATAAGACTGCTAAGGAAGCTTATGAGCTTATAGAGAATATGGCGGTTAGTAACGATGAGATGAATTGTGAAAGTGCTAATATTATCCAACAACAGGAAGCTTCATTGTCACAATATTATATGTTATAGTGGAGCAGAATAAGATGACCACTCAACAGTTGGAGACAATTATACAAAGAAACTTTCTTTACTGGCGCAGGAAATTAGAAAAATTCCAAGAATTCAAAAGCAGTCACAAGTTATGTCGTCTAAGAAAAATGCAGAGTCAGAAGAGCTTTTTCAGCAGGTTATTAATAGAAGTGTATTTTATATTAAAAGCTTGGAAGAGCATGGGTGTGAGAGGAATATGAGAAATGATGCAAGAGAAGAATGTGAGACTGTTGTTACAAGGAGTGGGAGAGGGCTAAAGGAGAGAAAAATTGAGAAAAGAGAGAAAGAAAAAGAGAGTGAAGAAAAGAAGAGTGATCAGAGGGAGAAAATAAAGGAAGAAGAAAGTGTGATGAGTGAAAAAATGAGAGTTGAGGGAGAAATAAGGAAAGAAGAGGTTGAAAAATTAATAGAAAGAGAGTTTGAGAAGGTCATTCCTTATCCCAAGATATATTCAAGGAAGGAAAAAGAAAACCAATTTGAGCAATTTATGGATATTTTTAAGAAGCTAGAAATCACCATACCGCTTTCTGAGGCACTTCAGCAAATGCCATCATATGCGAAATTATTAAAAGAACTTCTCATGAAGAAAAGAAAGTATATTGAGAAGGAAACTATTGAGGTGCAAGGTAATTGTAGCGCGATCATACAGAAGATGTTACCCCCTAAGTTGCAAGATTCAGGGATTTTTACCATTCCATGTACCATAGGGGAGTTAGAAGTTGGAAAGGCTTTGATTGACTTGGGAGATAGCATTAATTTAATGCCCCTCTCTATGTTCAAGAGAATTAAAGGATTGGAACTTAAGCCGACAAGGATGACTCTTCAATTGGCGGATAAATCTCTCAAATATCCATATGGAGTGGCTGAAGATGTAATAGTAAAGGTGGACAAATTTTTATTTCTAGTGGATTTTTTCATAATGGAGATGGAGGAGAATGAAGACGCGCCTCTAATTCTTGGAAGACCATTTATGAAGATGGTCGGGATTGTGATTGATGTAGAGAATGACAAACTTAAAGTCAGAGTGCAAGATGAAGAGGTGAATTTCGATGTGTTTCAAGCAATGTCACATCCTAAATATGATAAAGCATGCTTTCAAGTAGATATTGTGGATGAACTCTGTATGATGCAAAGGGCTAGGGTACATGATATATCTTCATTGGAAAGAACTCTTATTGATGAGCATGAAGATTTGAATGAAGAAGAGGAAAAATCGATTGAAGGATGTGTTAGGGATTTGGAGTCATCAAAAGAAATCCCAACAGAATAGGTTAGTTTTGAAAAAATTGAGCTCAAGGAGAAAATTAAAGAAAGTAAGATTGAGTTGAAAGAGTTACCAACTCATTTGAAGTATGTATTCTTAGTAGATAATGGAGGAAAACCAATCATTATTAGCAATTCATTATCTCCAGAAGAAGAAGAAGAGAAGTTGGTGGGCGTTTTGAAAGCTAATAAAGGTGCTATAGGGTGGTCAATTTCAAATCTTAAAGGTATAAGTCTCACATATTGCATGCATAAAATTCTTATGGAAGATTATTATAGGCTAGTTGCTCAACCACAGAGGAGGTTTAACCTTGTTATGAAAGAAGTCGTCAGGAAGGAAGTATTGAAGCTTTTGGAGGTTGGTATTATTTACCCAATTTCTGACAGTAAATGGGTAAGTCCAGTACAGGTGGTTCCAAAGAAAGGAGGGATGACAATGATCTACAATGAAAAGAATGAGCTTATTCCTACAAGGACAATTACTGGGTGGCGGATGTGCATTGATTATAGAAAGTTAAATACAACCACTAGGAAGGATCATTTTCCTTTGCCTTTTATGGATCAGATGCTAGAAAGATTAGCTGGACAAGCTTATTATTGCTTCCTAAATGGTTATTCTGGATATAATCAGATTGTGGTGGAGCCTGAAGATCAAGAAAAGACGGCTTTTACATGTCCTTTTGGTGTATTTTCTTATAGAAAAATGCCATTTGGATTGTGTAATGCCCTAGCTACATTTCAGAGGTGTATGCAAGCGATCTTTGCAGGTTTTATGGAGAAAAGTATTGAAGTCTTCATGGATGATTTTTTAGTGTTTGGAGATTCCTTTCAGAGATGTTTGATCAACCTGGATGTTGTTCTTAAAAGATGTGTTAAAACAAATGTTGTCTTGAATTAGGAAAAGTGTCATTTCATGGTGACAGAGGGAATTATTTTGGGACATAAAATTTCAATTAGGGGGATTGAAGTGGATAAAGCAAAAGTAGAGGTTATTGATAAACTTCCACCACCTATGACTGTAAAAGGATTTCGAAGTTTATTAGGCCATGCTGGATTTTATCGAAAATTTATTAAAGACTTTTCAAAGATTGCTAAGTCGTTGAGTAATTTGCTTGTTAAGGACACACCATTTGTGATGAGTAAAAAATGTGTACAAGCTTTTGATTTTCTGAAGAAAAGCTTGATTTCTGCTCCTGTGATCATGGCTCCAGATTGGAGTAAAGATTTTGAGCTTATGTGTGATGCTAGTGATTATGCCATAGGTGTTGTGTTGGGCCAAAGAAGGGAAAAGGTATTTCATGCCATTTACTATGCTAGTAAAGTCTTGAATGAAGCTCAATTGAATTGTGCCACTACGGAAAAGGAATTTTTGGCCATAGTTTATGCATTGGAGAACTTTAGATCTTATCTCATTGGATCTAAAGTGATTATTTATACTGATCATGCGGCCATAAAGTATTCGTTGACAAAGCTGGATTCAAAGCCACGGTTAATTAGATGAGTGCTTTTGTTACAAGAGTTTGATGTGGAGATTCGCGATAAAAAGGGAAGTGAGAATTTAATTGCTGATCATTTATCTCGGCTAGTCAATGAAGAAGTTACAAGCAAGGAAAAGGAAATCTAGGAGTTTTTTTCAGATGAAACCCTCTTGTATATTCAGCAGATGCCATGGTTTGTTGATATGGCTAATTTTAAAGCTGCAGGTGTTATTCCAGAAGAACTGAATTGGCAACAAAAGAAGAAGTTTTTACATGATGCCAAGCAGTTCATATGGGATGATCCGTATTTATTCAAGATTGGAGCTGATAATCTTTTTAGAAGATGTGTAACGAAAGAAGAAGCAGAAGGAATTCTTTGGCATCTTTTTAGAAGATGTGTAACGAACTGTTGCAAAAATTCTTTAGTCAGGGTTTTATTGGCCTACGTTGTATAAAGATGCCCATAATCATGCCAGAAATTGTGACAAATGTCAAAGGACGAGAGCTATTTCAAGACGACATGAGATGCCATTACAAGGAATTTTAGAAGTGGAAATTTTTGATTGTTGGGGTATTGATTTTGTTGGACCTTTTCCACAATCTTTTAATAATGAATATATATTGGTGGCGGTTGATTATGTTAGTAAATGGGTTAAAGCTTTAGCATGCCCCAAGAATGATGCCAATACGGTGATTAAATTCTTGAAAAAGCAAATTTTTCACGTTTTGGAACTCCCAGGTTACTCGTTAGTGATGAAGGGTCACATTTTTGTAACTTTCAGCTTGCAAAGGTACTTAAACATTATGGGGTGAGACATAAAGTGACGTTACCTTACCATCCACAAACAAATGGTCAAGCTGAAGTTTCCAATAGGGAAATAAAAAGAATTCTAGAAAAGACAGTTGTTGTTTCAAGGAAAGATTGGGTGCATAAATTAGATGATGCTCTTTGGGAATACAAGACGACTATGAAGACTTCTATGGGTTTATCACCTTTTCAGTTGATGTATGGGAAAGCATGTCACTTGCCAGTGGAAATGTAGCATAAAACTTTGTGGGCTTTGAAATTTTTGAATTTTGACCCTCATGAAATTCAAAGCAAACGTAGAAGTCAATTGTTGGAGCTTGAAGAGATGCAATTGCATGCATATGACTCATCTAGGAGTTATAAGGAAAAGGTAAAATTCTATTATGACAGGAAGTTGATAAAGAGAGCTTTCAACCCTGGGCAGCAACTGTTATTATTCAACTCAAGGTTGAAGTTATTTCCTGGAAAGTTGAAGTCAAAATGGTTAGGGCCTTTTGTAATAAAACATGTACATCCTCATGGAGGAGTTGAATTGATGAATCCAGCTGATAATGATCCGTAGAAGAGTTGGTTGGTGAATGGTCAAAGACTCAAGCATTATTTGGAAGGAGAAGTGGAACAGTTGTCCACGGTAATGAAGCAGGTTGACCCGTAAGGTTATCGGGTTAGGCTTGTGACGTTAAACAAGCGCTTACTAGGAGGCAACCCAGTGGTTTTATTTTCTTTTTCCTTTGTAATTTGAACTTTTAGAATAGGTTGAATTCTAGTGAGTAGTGTAGGTTTTGTTGCACTTGCTTGAACACCTTATCTGATGATGGTTTGACTTGTTGATTGCATGATGAGTTTGCTTGATGATGTTTGATGTGGATGATGATTGAGACTGCTTTACATGCTTATCTACAGGTGAATTGTTCACAAGCTGTGTGAATAGATGCATGATGAAATTATGATTGTGATTATGATGCTAAGCAGGATGTATGATTGATATTTGAAGTTGTTGAGTGAGCAGAGTGTGTGAGGTTTATGAGTTCTAGAGTGATTGATTGATATATTTGCCATTCACTTGAGAACATGAATGATTTTGCTTGAGTCTTTTGATTGATTGAATTACATGTTTGTGTCACTTGATCAAGGCCATTTTTGGAAGCCCTTACTTAGCCAAATTTTTGTCCCAAAGTAAAGAGAACCATGTGTTCTACCCTTTTTGAACCTAAGCTTGAAACACTTTGAAAACCTTGTTGAGAAAAATCTTTACCTTGAGTTGAGTTGAGAATAATTGAATGGTATTGATAAAGGTTCAAGTTTGGGGTTATTGGGAGAATTAAAGGCAAAAGAAAATCATTGAGCTAATGTGTTGAATGACAAAGCATGAGAAAGGAAAAAAAAAAGATAAGCATGAAAGATAAGCTCAATGCAAAAGCAAAAGAAAAAGGGAAAAGTTGGGAATGTGTGAAATTGGTGAAAGAAAGTTGGTGCTTGAACTTGTATGTGAATAACTCTCTTAACTCAAGGATTTTCAGATCTAGAAAAACCAATTTTTCTTGTTAGCCCAACCTCAGTATAAGCCTTGAAAAGCCCTTGTGATGACATATATGTGTGAGAATGTTGACCGTGATAGATGAAAGACAATTTTGTTTTATGTCACATATGGATAATAGAGGGAAGGAGTGACCTCTTGAAACACTTGAGTGATTGAGTGAAACACTTTGCCTGGTAAGGATCTCTGAAATTCATGATTACACCTTTGCTTAGTTAACTGATCATTCATGAAAAATAACATCTCTTGGAGAGTATATGATTATGTGAACAGTATGTGAGTAGGGATGAATTGAAGCATGTGTGCATCTTTATTCGATTCCACTAAAAAGCTGAATTGAGTAATTACTTGTTGTGAAAGAATGAGTTTGGAATGTGTTGAACCATTTTAATGATAGGTGGAAGGCTAAGTTTTATTTTGTTTGCTTGAGGACAAACAAAGTTCTAAGTTTGGGGTTGTGATAATGGTCTAAAAACCGTTATTTTTATGCTTGAAATTATATCAAAACACACCCTTTATGACATAGAATGAGCTTAAAATCATGAAAACACTTTAGTTAGGTTACAAAAGAGTCAAAGGTGGTTTTAGAGATATTATGCTTGGGTTTACATTGTTTTGACAAGATTTAATGGGCATTGGATGATGGAAAGTGAGGTAGGGAGAAGTTGGACTCAAGAAGAGAAGAAAAAAGGTGAAAAAGAAGAATCGCAACTATCGCTCAACGCCAATTCCAGCGCTGAGCGCCAATTTTGTGAATTCAGCCACTGTCTCACGCTTAAGCGCCAACACTGAGGGGAAAATGAAGAATCGTGCCTACCGCTGAGCGCCAGATCCACCGCGGAACGGTGGCCTTCTTAGAGTCAGCACTGTTTCACGCCTGGGCGTGATCTCTGAGCGTCCCAATTGAGTGCCACACCTACCATTGAGCGGTGAACCCAGCGCTGAGCGCTGTACTTATGGGCCTGGGCCAAAATTCTGTTATTTTTCTGTATTATAAATAGACCCAAAATGCACCAGAGAACATATCTTTTGGCAAAAAAAGACGTCAGAACACTTCCTACACTCCTTGGAGGCGGCTTTTGGATGCTGGAGCTCCAATCTACCAAATCTAGGGTTTATCTTGTCATTCTTTTCATTCAATTCATCTAGTTTCACTATGAATATGGTGAACTAAATCTTTTGTTGTTAGGGGAACGATGTAATCCTTTTGAAACTCTCTTATATCAAAGTTCTTATTTTATTCATATACTTTTGTTATCAATAGTTTGGGTTTTCTTCTCTAAGGTGATAGCTTGCATTGTTTAACTCATTCAGTATCATGATCTTTGATTTTGTCGATACGAAGATGTACGGGAAAATCTAGAACTGAGAAGAATTTTCTTGATTATGAAATATTGCCTAGAGATAGAAATAGGACGGTCAATTGCTTTAAGCTTTTGTCATTAATGCATTAGTAATTACTAGGGAGACTAGAGATAGTAAACTAGTAATTATGGTAATAGGGTTTTTTTGCCGAGAGATCGAGTTTAAAGTAAATTAGAAAGTTGCATGAACATTGATAATAAAGTCGAATTTAATAAGAATGGTAGATATAGGAGAGTGGATTAGGATGAAACCGTAAACCCTAACAACCCCATTCATTCATATCTTTATTTGCCAATTGATCAAGCTTTTGCATTTGCATGTTTAATTTTGTCTTTGCATCACAACAATCAATTATATTCCATTCAAGTCTTAGGAAATCAATTCACTTGAACTTTTAGGCCACAGAGTCCCTTGGGAAACGATATTTGGACTTACCTCGTATTTATTACTTGATACAATCTGGTAGACTTGCCAGGGTGTTAACACAAACTCATTAGCTACGGAAATGTCAAGATTTTGCTTATTTCCCTCGACTTCCATATGATTTAAGATGATTAACCACTTAGATCCTTCTTTGACTTCATGCAACACTTGTTATGATGACAACAATTTTGATTCTTCAGGGTTAGGAAAGATCAACTACTTCTTTTTAAAATTTATAAGGATACGATTGACAAATAATCAATTCATTCCTAAGATTCCATCTAGATCTTGCAGAGGTAAGGATATGAGACATACTTTGAAACTATGTCCTTCTACAACTATCGGGCATTGAGGACACATCCTTGACATTTTGATCAGACTAGAGGTTGGAGTAGATACCATAAGATTATACTACAACTCTTTCATTGGTAGGTTTAACTCTTGAATAAAATTTTCAGGCAAAAAAGAGTGTGTCGCTTCAGAATCAAACAACACATTCAAATTTCTTTCAACTATCATACAAAGCCTAATGATGAGATTGCCTAATTTAGTAGCTTCAGCTCCCGTAAATGCATAGACCCTTCCAGTAGCTTGTGACTTTCATCATTCCTTCTCTGTTAGGGTACTTATTGAGGTTGGGCTGCTTCTCGTCTATTAGAGGGAGGATAGTCTCTAACAAAGTGTCATTTTGTTTTGCGAAAAAAATTGTGAAGTACAAGAACTTTGGACAAACGTTCTTCAAATGAGGTCCTCCACAAACGTAACATTGGATTCTATTCTACTAGAACTGCTATTGATGAGGATTTCCTTGAAATCACTGAGAATAAGGTCCATCGTAAGGTTGGCTCAATACGTTTAATCAACTATCGATCTAGAAGGTCCTCCTACTCTTTGCAACTTAAGTTAGGTTTCAACTTGACGTCTCAGCCTTTCCACAATTCTAGCTTGCTCAACTATAGTAGGGAATTCTTTATGGCTAACTGTATCTTTACTCTCAGCCTTTCCGCCAATTGTATCTCTACTCCCAGTCCATTAGTGAATTTTCTACACCTTCATTCTTCATTCATAGTGTTGAGATTGTTGATAAGGGGAGCACTAGTTTAGCTAAACATTACAATCTCACAGTGTTTCTGGTTTTTTATGATGACAACACATTATTAATAACACATGTATTGATAAGTGTTACATGTTCATTACTTTCATGTGTATAATTACTTGAGACCATGTTTGTCCTTATTCTGTCATTATATGCAATTTCACTTTATTCTACATGAGATAATAACTGTGATTGCATAACATATGATTTGGAAAAGAAAAACCACATACACTTTTGTTGAACTTATATTGTGTGGCAAAACAAAATTTTTAAGTCGACTTCATTATGAAACAAGTCGATTAAAACTTGTGTCTTTGCACAAACCTTTTCAAAGTGTGTTGTGAACAGTTCTGCAAAGAAAGTTTTTCAAAACTGCATTTAAGTGTAACTTAGTCGACTATGTGTGCAAGCCATTCGACTTAGTTTTGTTTTGAAAATCTGTTAATGCTTGTGAAGTATAATGACTAAACTTTGTATCTTTGACCAAACATTAATTGTTAGACAACTGTATTAAATTTGGAATCAATTAAGTTGGTCCGATTGTTGCTATCTGTTATAACTATTATAACTGTCTACATTAAGTCGATTGCATTAGTAGCATAATCGACTAAAGGAGCGTATATTTTTGTGATAAACTATATATAGACGTGAGTTTGATTTCAGAAAGAGACTTTTGTGATTTTAACAATTTCAGTTATTCTTTTTAGATTTTGCAGAACGTTGTAAGCTCCAAGAACTCATCAAGAAGACCGTGATGATCATCCTTTGGTGGTTGATTGAAGAGCAAGTGTTTGTGCTGAAAGACAAATTGACCATATTGCACATAGAGGTGTTTCTGATTCGTGATCAACTACTTCTCTCAATCTTTGGAAGATTGCGGCTGCCCTGTGTGATTACAGGAAAAGGACGTGTTGCGTTCTAGGACTTTGAGGATTGTTCAAAGTGATTAAAGACTGCAGGAGAGGGGATATCTTGTTGCTGTTCTTTGTGTGTATATACCTATATTTTGGTCAGAGAGTTAGAGAGGTGTTTTATATTTTGATGTGGAGGTCTCTATAGAAACCTTGTTGTAAAAACCTTGACCATTATAGTGCATTTGCTTCTGGGTACAGGAAGAACACTGGATGTAGGCAGTTTGGCCGAACCAGTATAAAAACTACGTTTGAATCTTCTATCCTTGCACTTTTACATTTCAAGTCGACTTTACTTTTAACGTAGTCAACTATTTTCCGATGAACTTCAATTATCTGTTTCCTTGTATTTCATGAAACTTTTGAAAGTTTACTCCTTTACGAAAAAGATTTTGAAAAGACTTTCATTTTTGTATTTCACTAATTCACCCCCTTTTTGGTGTTGAAACTAAGTCATTCTATTTTCAACAATTGGCACCAGAGCTGGTTTTCATAAGATATTTGAAAAACTAGTCGACTTCATTTTTCTTTGAATTGACTATTCTTGAAAAATGGCTTCTAATTTTCAAACCTTTGGTGAAGGTGCATCGACAAACAGAGCACCACTGTTTGCTAGTGAAAACTATCCTTTTTGGAAAATTCGAATGCAAATTTTTCTTGAATCAGTGGATAAAGGTATTTGGGATGCAACAATAAATGGTCCTTTTGAGCTAACTCATGTTATTAATGGGAAAATTGTTTTGAAAAACTTTTCTGAGTGGTCTCAAGAAGAAAATCATAGAACACAGTATGATGTTAAAGCACGAAATATAATTGCCTCTGCACTAACAGTTGATGAATTTTTCAGGATCTCTCAATGCAAAACTGCCAAAGAAATATGGGAGGTGCTGGAAGTCACACATGAAGGCACGAATGAGGTCAAAAGAGCCAGAAAGAATTATTTAATACAAGAGTATGAGGACTAGTGAAACCATATATGAGGTTCAGAAAAGGTTCACTCACATTGTCAATCATTTAATGGCTCCTGGGAAAGTGTTCGATAAAGAGGAGATCAACATAAAGATACTCAAAAGTCTGAAGAGAAGCTGACAACCAAAAGTCACTACAATATCTGAATCCAAGGATCTAACAAGCATGAACATGACTGCCTTGTTCGGGAAGTTAAAAGAACATGAACTTGAACTTGTAAGATTGAAAGAGGAAGAAGAGATTGAAGAAAAGAAGTCCATAACATTGAAATCTACCAACAAGAAAGTCTCAAAGACTACACAATCTGAGGATGATTTTGATGCTGAATTGGACAACAACGAACTGATGTCCATGATGGTAAGAAAATTTAATCAGTTTATGAAAAATACTAGTCAACTTATTGACCATGGAGGAAATAGCAAAGGAAAAAAATTACCAGATCAAATGCAATTCAATGTTATGAATGCAGCAAAGAAGGAAACATCAAGCCTGATAGTCCAGATCTAAAGTTGAAGTAGAAAGCAAACAGGATGTTTCCCAAGGATAAAAACAAAAAGCAGATAAGTTCTTATCTTACTTGGGAAAATACTGATTCAGAATCCTCAAGTGATGAAGAATGTGATCGAGAGGAGGAATCAAATATATGCTTCATGGCTGGAGCATCACTGACAGATTATGATAGTGATACAGAGTTCGAGAAAGAACCTATTGAAGTGAAATACGACTTGTTGCTGGATGCATTTCAAGAAATACGTGCTGAAGCCATGCGACTACAATACAAGGTCAATCGACTTAACTCTAAGAGAAAGGATTATGAACATAGGATAAATAATCTAGTCAATGATAATGAGAAACTGCAAAAGGAATTAGATGAAGCTTTGTTATCTCCTAAAACTGTACTTACTGAGACTGTAACAGTTGAAAAGATTTGCGAAAAATGTCCTACTCATCTTGAACAAATAGATTACTTGATTAGCACGCTAGCAAAGTTCACTCAAGGTAGAGATAATTTAGATATTATTTTAAAGTCTTCAAGTAGAGCTATATATAGACAAGGTATTGGATATAAAGCTCAATCAAATAAGACCAATACAAAGCAGTTTGCTGATTTGAGTAAACCTGTTAAACATACATGTTTTTACTACAATAACTTTGGTCACACTTTTAGTAATTGTTTTTATAGAAAAATTGGTGTTCCAAAAGGAATGTACAAGTGGATTCCTAAGGAACAATTGTGTGCTAACAAACAAGGATACAAATTCAAATGGGTACCTGCATCAAAAAATCATAATTGTTTTGTATGATAGAAAGTGATGCAGTAACAGTGGAGATCTCAAGGATGAACTAACATGGTTATATCAAATTTCTTAAGTTTTTATAGGCGGTAACAATAATTTCTTTATTGCATAATGTATGATTTGTATCTGAATGATTGTTTGATGTTTGTGTGATTGATTGTTTGATTGAATGTGATTGCTTTTATTTGAAAATCAAATTTTACGACTTTTAGTCGCTTGGATTATGTGCACAATCGATTGCATGTTGCTGTATGTATGTTTCTGTTTTTGAAAACTTGCTGTCATACATAAGTTGACTTTGCTTTTATTCAAATCGACTTGGCGGTTATTATTCTATCGAAATTTGAAAATTTTCACTCAAATTTATTAGGATACATTTTTTTTTGTGTGAAAATGAATTATAAATGTTCCCTCTAAAAATCGTGTTATGATTTGATTAAAAACCTAATTATCAGAATCCATTACACCAAGTTTTCTGAGTAAATTCTGAATCATCACTCTCTCTCTCTCTCACTCTTTGATCAACATGACTCTTCACTCTATTAATGACTTCAATTTCAACACAATGCAAGAGAGTTAAGACATTGGGTCAGAAAAATACAAAGCATCCCTTAGAGCTCGAAGGTTGCATTAGCGATGATGAAATGCAATCTAAATATCTCGACTGCTGGAAAATGAGAAGTGTGATAACACACAAGTTTTTGAAGCTGAAGTTTTTCAGAGATGAAGGTTTCGAATTTCAAGGATGGCTAAGACGCCAAGGACTAAAGAAATTATTTGAAATGGCGGCCCCATGGTACCTTGAACTAGTGAAGGTATTGTACTACAACTTAAGGATTGAAAATGATACTCTCTGCTCTAGGGTGAAAGGTTTTGACATTAAGGTGACTGATGATGTATGGACTGAGATAGCTGGACTCAAGCTGGAAGGTGAAAGATGTCATCTAGGAATTGAAGGATTTCATAAGTTTTCTATATACCAGGACACTCTAAGGAATCTAGATGATTGTCAAGACTATTCCAGTTACAAAACTGGCGGGATGAAAAAGGATATCTCATGGATCTTAATGCCAAGACGGAGCAACCATGCTCAAGCCACTACTGAAGAATTGTATCTGTTAAAAGCATTGAAGAAAAACATACAAGTGGACTGGCCTACAACAATATCTGACAATATGTTGAAGGTTACAAGGTTGGAATCACTGGTTTAGCTAAACCTTAATCTCACAGTGGTTCTGGTTTTTGATGATGACAACACATTATTAATAACACATGTATTGTTATGTGTTACATGTTCAAAATCTTTATTGTGTATGTATTCTTGAAGAACATGTTTGTGTTAATTCTGTATATGTGTGCATATTCACTACTCTTTGCGTGAGATATCATCTGTGATTGCATTACATATGTGTTTAGAAAAGAAAACCACATACACGTGGTTGAACTTATATTGTGTGGCAAAACTGCAAGTTTTAAGTCGACTTCATTATGAAGTAAGTCTATTAAAACTCGTGACTTTGCAGAGATTTTCAAAAACAGTGCTGTGAGTGATTTTGCAAAGAAAATATCTTCAAAACTACATTGAAGTGACATAGTCGACTGTATGCGCAGGCAACTTGACTTAGTTATGTTTTGAATTTTTGTTGATGCTTGTGAACTATAACGGCTATATTTTGTCTCTTTGACCAAACATTAATTTCTAGTCAACTGAATTAAATGTGTAATCAATTTGGTTGATCTGACTGCTACTAATTGGTTTTCACTATCTTAACCATCTGACTAAAGTCGACTATATTAGTAACGAAGTCGACTACAGGAGCGTCTGTTTAACAGAAAACTATAAATAGACGTGATTCTGTTTTACACAAAGACTTTTGGTTATTCTAACAATTTCATTCTATTGTTTCAGATTTTGATCTCTGTGAAAAGCTTCAAGAACTTATCAAGAAGACCGTGGAGATCTCTATTGGATAGTTGCGTGACGAGTAAGAGTACTGTGCTGAAAGAAAAGCTTGATCATATTGCACATTGAGGTGTACTGGAAAGATGGTCATCTACTTCTCTCAATCTTGTGAAGATTGTGGCTGGCCTATTGTGATTACAGGAAGAGGACGTGTTGCATTCTGGGAAACTTTGAGAATTGTTCAAAGTTGACAAAGACTGTAGGAGATGGGATATCTTGCTGCTGTTCTTTGGGTGTTGTATGCCTATATTTTGGTTAGAGGGTCAGAGAGGTGTTTTATATTTTGACGTGAAGGTCTCTTGTTAAGCCCCTGACAAGTGTACTAGATCGTTATCAAGTAATATATAAATGGTAAGTCCGACTATCGTTCTCCCAAAGGACTCTTAGGCCTTATCTTTCATGTAAATTGATCTTATAAGACTTGGAAAGATATAATTCTTGTAATGTGAATGCAAAATGAAAATAAACATGCAAATGTAAGTGAATCAATTGGCAAAGAAAAGATATGAATGAATGGAGTTGTTGGGGTTTACAATTTCATCTTATCTGCCCTCTTATATATACTTTTCTTATTTAAATCGCTTTATTATCTAATTGCCATGCAAACTTTCTGATCTACTCTAAACCCAATTCCTTGGTGAAAAGAGCCTACTATTAATTACTATTTTACTATCTCTAGTCTCCTTGAGTAATTAATAATGCATTAAAGTACATAAGCAAAATACAATTGATCGTCCTACCTACCTCTATCTCTAGGCAGTATTGCTTAATCAAGGAATCTCATATCAGTTCATGACTTCCCTGTACGTTCCTGTATCGACAAAGGCAAATATCTTCTTACCGAATGAGTTAAACGATAGAAGCATTAAGCTTAGATAAGACACCCAACAATTGATAATATAAGCATATGAACAAAATAAGAATTTTAATATAAGAGAGTTTCAAAAGATTACATTGTTCCCCAACAACAAAGGGTTTAGTTCACCATAGACATGGTGAAACTAGATGGAATTAAATGAAAGAATGGAAGAGTAAACCCTAGATTCGATAAATTGGAGCCTAAACATCGAAGAAACCGCCTCCAAGGAGTTTAGAACTGCTCTGGACGTCTCTGCCTGCCAAAAGATTACATTGAGGGTCGCACTGGGGCTATTTATAACACATAAAAGTAACAGAATTTAAGCCTAAGGCCAACATTCCACTGCTCAACGCTCATTTCACCGCTCAGCGGTGGGCGGCACTCACGTGGGAAGCTCAGCGGTGTCTCCCAAGCGAAAAACAGTGAAAACTGGTCGCAAGACTGGTGCTCAACGCCCATTTTGACCGCTCAACGCTGGTATTTCTGTACTCTGGTCAACCAGTTGACTTTTCTGGTTGACTGGTTGACTTTTCTGGTTGACTGGTTGACTTTTCTGCATTCTGGTTGACTTTTCTGCACTGCAACCATCTGATACTTCAACCTTTCTTTCAATTCTTTCCAAAAACCTACAAAATCAAGAGAAACCAAGCATAAAACCAAGAAAACCACCTTTGACTCTCTTGTTCTCTAACTTAAGAAAAATGCATGATTTCAAGCTAATTCTAAGCCATAAAGGGTGTGATTTAATATTAAAATTAAGTGTGAAAATAACGGTTTTTCAACCGTTATCACAATCCCAAACCTAGAATTTTGCTTGTCCTCAAGCAAACAAGATGTAACTCAGTTTTCAAACAATCAATACAATGGATTAATACTTTCCAAAACTCTTTCGTCCAAGACAAGTAATCACTCTTAGCTTATCATAAAAATATCAGTCAAGATGTATAAATGGATTACTTCCATTAAACTCAATATGGTGTTTACATAATCACAGTCTTTCCAACAGATGTTATTATCATGAATGACCAATTAACCAAGCATAGATGCAATCATGTATAAATGGAACTACTCCTCACCAAAAATAGTGTTTCGCTCAAGCACACAAATGTATATTGAGGTGACTCATTCTCTCTACTATCACAATGTCACACAAATTAACTTTGCGTTTCATTTAACCACAATCAATCATACTTATAAGCAAGTTATCATCACAAGGACTTTTCATGGCTTATAATGAGGCTGGGCTAAGAAGAACATTGGTTTTTTCTGGATCACGAAATCCTTGAGTTCAGAGAGTTATTCACATTTACAATTTAAGCACAAACTCTCTTTAATAACCAATCTCACTCATCCCTAACTTTCCCCTTTCTGCATTGAGCTTATCTTTTTCTTTCATTTTATCTTCTCTATCTTTTTCATCTTTTCATGTTTTGCTCAACACATTAGCTCAATGCTTATCTTTTCTTTTTCAACTTTCCCAACAGCCCCAAACTTGAACCTTTATCAATACCACACAATAACTGTCAACTTAACTCAAGGTAAAGATTTGCAAAAGGGTTTTCTCTTACTATTTAAGGCTTAGGTTCAAAAAGGGTAAAACACATTGTGCTCTTTTTAATTGGGACGAAACTTTTTGCATTGGCTAAGAAAGGGCTAAATCAAAAATGGCCTTGATCATATGACACATGCAAGCAAGTGATTTAATCATAGAAAC
>NC_028355.1:9567919-9622901 GCF_000741045.1 Vigna radiata var. radiata
AGGTATTTATTTTCTTTTTATATTATGTTATAAAAGTTTTCTCTTTATTTTTCTTTGTTGTAGATGTTTGTATTTCAAATTTTTAAAGTTTGGTTGTGTTTGATTACAGGAGAGAAAAACTTTGTTGTTATAGTGCACTGGTGCGCGTAGTGCCAGTGTTTTTACTTGTTAGTCCTTGAGAAGTCGGGGAGATAGGTCGGAAGTTGCGATGGAAGACGACTCGAATTGCCCTGTTGAGGAACAGGTACCTGTTAGTGATAACAGGTCATGACGACACAGTAAAAGGAAACGACATTGGGTCATGAACGGATTGGTTATGATATTGATGTTGTGATGAAATATGTTATATGTTTATATTACTCTGTGACTAAAATGAAATATGCTTTATTGTGTGTTATGATATTTCTGGTTGCTCACCCTGAAAGTTGTGGTTGTGGTTTCCACCTACGATGATTGTACTTATACGGGAGTAGATGGCATTGCAGATAAAACTGGACATAAGTAGCTGACGTGAGAGTTGGGCATTTGAGTTCGGGAATTTTATTATTTATTTTAAAAGTTTTCAAGTTTGATATTTGTATGTAAAAGTGAGATTCTAAGATTTTCAAACGATGTTTATAGTCATGATTTAATTCCGCCTTTGAATTGAATGTATTATAGAAAGGTTTTAAAAAAAAAATTTCACCGTGACATTCCGAAAAACCGGGGTGTTACAATCACCCATCAGTAGGTGTACCTTCCTGATATCCTTCAGTAGATACTCAATCTTCTAGCATCCCTCAGTAGATGCTATCCCACTAGCATTTATCAATAAATGCTGACAGTGACATCCCTCAGTAGATGTCTAATTACCGTCCTCTTTCATAGCAATATCCATCAGTAGATGTTGTAGAAGCATCCATTAGTAGATGCAATCACCACTACCATCAGAAGCAGAATATAACTTGACCCGGTAAAGCCCAAACACCCATCAGTAAGTGTTGAATTTTTTTTTATGTTGATGTTCTTCCTTTCTTCATGACACCAACAACATCTCGAAAATTTCCTTGTCACCAACTTTAAAAGCTCTGTCTGCTTTAATAGTCTTGACAACTCATAACCTATTCTTGAATTTCACTTGATGTGTCAGGTTTGGGTTTGTCACTTTTCACATCAGGGTGTTGGTGAACCAATTCTCCTTTCTTACTGCCTCCTGATGATCTTGTGCTCCTAATACAAATTTTTATCCTGCACATACTAAAGAACACTGCACTAGAACACAAAATTAGCCCAAAAAAATAAAAACAGTAACATATATTATTTTATTTTAATTTTTGCTTTTTTTCTTTTTTATTTTTTTTTGAATAAAAACAAAAAAATAAAAATAGAAAAATAAAAACAGAAAAACAGGAAAATAAAAACAAAAAGATAAAAACAGAAAAATAAAAACACCCCTCAGTAAGCGTTGATTCTCTTTGCTTGATATTCTTTTCTTTTTCTTCTTTCTGCTGAATTTCTTCAGAAAATTAAAAACACCAAGGACATACTTCCATGTCTCAATCATAGGAACTTTAATCTCCAATTTCTTGAAGATTTCAATAAAGCACTTAAACTTCTTTTCTTTCCTATGATATTTCTTTTGATGAGGAAGGGGTTTTGCATATGATCTTTTCTTCTTTCCTCTCTTCCTCTTTTTCTTAATCTTCTCCTCCCTCAACTTTCTCTTTTTATTTTCTCTTAATTTCTTCTTTTTTATTTTCGCACTCTTTTTATTTTTTCTTTTCTCTTAACCACTTCTTTTTCTCTCTCCTCATCTTTCTCTCCCTCACTCAACCTTTTTGTTTCTTCTTCCTCTATCTTTTCCTCCTCTATCTTTTCCTTATTTCTCTCCATTTTTTTCTCCTCTATCTTTTCCCCATCATCAACCTTATCACTTTCAGAGATATTGGCTTGACATTCCTCCGTATGGTTAACTTCTATGTTAGATAACTGACCAATTTGTGTCTCCAAATTCTTGAAGGTAACTTCATAGCTCTTGGAATCATACTTCTCCAAAAATTTGTTGAACTTTTCATTAAGGCTTTTGACTTGTTCTGTCAAATCAACTATCTGATGACATAGTTGTTGATCGTCCTCCCACATTTCTATTGGTAAAGAGGGTTGTTGTTGCCAGTAATATTGTTGCATCTCTTCCGGAAAAAGTTCGTCATTCTTTGTATTCTCCTCTATGCTTTTGACATGGTATACTTCCAAATTCATGATCCTCTAAAGAAGTTCATCAAAATTTGTATTTTTCGTAAATGGAGTAATTTGTTGCTCAGCAGCTTGCCCAAATTGGCTTTGATCCATATATGAGCGAGGTTCACACTAGTGGTTGAAAGCCTTTTGGTAGAATTGAGTGCCCATATAGTCAAATTCTTGTCCATACTGCATTCTACAAACGTTAGGCACAAAACCCTAGAAAAAATTTTATTAGAACAAAAATAAAAATAAACATAAAATCAAGTAAAATTAATCAATTTACACTACTTGAAAAGTTAAACCACGAGTCCTGGCAACGACGCCAAAAACTTGTTAAGCCCTTAGCAAGTGTACCAGATCGTTATCAAGTAATATATAAACGGTAAGTCCAAGTATCGTTCTCCCAAAGGACTCTTAGGCCTTATTTTTAATATAAATTGATCTTATAAGACTTGAAAAGATATAATTCTTGTAATGTAAATGCAAAATGAAAATAAACATGCAAATGCAAGTGAATCAATTGGCAAAAAAAGATATGAATGAATGGAGTTGTTCGGGTTCACAATTTCATCTTATCCGCCCTCTTATATCTACTTTTCTTATTTAATTCGCTTTATTATCTAATTTCCATGCAAACTTTCTGATATACTCTAAACCCAATTCCTGAGCGAAAAGAGCCTACTATTAATTACTATTTTACTATCTCTAGTCTCCCTGAGTAATTAATAATGCATTAAAGTACAGAAGCAAAATACAATTGATCATCCTACCCCTATCTCTAGGCAGTATTGCTTAATCAAGGAATCTCGTATCAGTTCATGACTTCCCCGTACGTTCCCGTATCGATAAAGGCAAATATCTTCTTACCGAATGAGTTAAACGATAGAAGCATTAAGCATAGATAAGAAACCCAACAATTTATAATATAAGCATATGAATAAAATAAGAATTTTAATATAAGAGAGTTTTAAAAGATTACATTGTTCCCCAACCACAAAGGGTTTAGTTCACCATAGACATGGTGAAACTAGATGGAATTAAATAAAAGAATGGAAGAGTATACCCTAGATTTGATAAATTGGAGCCTAAGCATCCAAGAAACCGCCTCCAAGGAGTGTAGAACTGCTCTAGATGTCTCTGTCTGCCAAAAGATTACTTTGAGGGTCGCACTAGGGCTATTTATAACACATAAAAGTAACATAATTTAAGCCCAAACCCAGCATTCCACCGCTCAGCGCTCAATTTGGCCGTTCAGCGTTTTGCCTCATAATCGCAGACCGCTCAGTGCTCATTTCACCGCTCAGCGATGGGCGGCACTCACGTGGGACGCTCAGTGGTGTCTCCCAGGCGAAAAACAGTGAAAACTAGTCCCGAGACTGGCGGTCAACGCCCATTTTGACCGCTCAGCGCTGGTCTTTCTGCACTCTGGTCAAATTTTCAGCATTCTGGTCAACTAGATGACTTTTCTGGTTGACTTGTTGACTGGTTAACTTTTCTGGTTGATTTTTCTGCATTTTGGTTGACTTTTCTGCACTGCAACCATTTGATACTTCAACTTCTCTTTCAATTCTTTCCAAAAACCTACAAAATCAAGGGAAACCAAGCATAAAACCAAGAAAACCAACTTTGACTCTCTTGTTCTCTAACTTCAGAAAAATGCATGATTTCAAGCTAATTATAAGCCATAAACGGTGTGATTTAATATCAAAATTAAGTGTGAAAATAACGGTTTTTCAACCTTTATGATCTCTATAAAAACCTTGTTGTAAAAACCTTGACCATTATAGTTGTTAAGCCCCTGGCAAGTGTACCAGATCGCTATCAAGTAATATATAAACGGTAAGTCCGAGTATCATTCTCCCAAAGGACTCTTAGGTCTTATCTTTCATGTAAATTGATCTTATAAGACTTGAGAAAGAAATAATAATGTTGAGGTTTTAATGCAAAACGAAAATAAACATGAAAATGCAAGTGAATCAATTGGCAAAGAAAAGATATGAATGAATGGAGTTGTTAGGGTTTACAATTTCATCTTATCCGCCCTCTTATATCTACTTTTCTTATTTAATTCGCTTTATTATCTAATTGCCATGCAAACTTTCTTAGCCTATCCTAAACCCGATCTCTCGGCGAAAAGAGCATATTACTAACTACTAGTTTACTATCTTTAGTCTCCCTCAGTAATTAGCAATGCAATATATCACAGAAGCAAAATACAATTGATCGTCTTACCCCTATCTCTAGGCAATATTGCTTAATCAAGGAATTTCCTATCAGTTCATGACTTCCACGTACATCTCCGTATCGACAAAGGCAAATATCTTCATATCGAATGAGTTAAACGATACAAGCATTGAGCAAAGATAAGAAACCCAACAATTGATAATATAAGCATAAGAATAAAATAAGAATTTCAATACGAGAGAGTTTCAAAAGATTACATTGTTCCCCAACAACAAAGGGTTTAGTTCACCATAGACATGGTGAAACTAGATGGAATTAAATGAAAGAATGAAAGAGTAAACCCTAGATTTGATTAATTTGAGCCTAAGCATCCAAGAAACCGTCTCCAAGGAGTGTAGAACTGTTGTGGACATCTCTGCTTGCAAAAAGATTACTCTGAAGGTCGTACTGGTCTATTTATAACGCATAAAAGTAACAAAATTTAAGCTCAAGCCCAGTATTCCACCGCTCAGTGCCAAATTTGACCGCTCAACGATTTTCCTCATAATCGTAGGTTGCTCAGCGGTCCAGTCTGCCGCTCAAGCGGGAAACAATGGCTTCACCCACGAGAATGGCGCTCAGCGTTGTAATTGGCACTGAGTGGTGAACTTGACTCTTCTTTTCTTCCTTTTTCCCTCTTTTCTTGAGTCTAAGTCCTCCCTACTTCACTTCCATCTTCAATTCTCATCAAAACCCTGCAAAACAATGCAAAAACAAACATAATATATTTAAAAACAACTTTTGACTCTCATGTGACTCAACTAAGTGTTTTACTTGATTCTAAGCTCATTCTAAGTCATAAAGGGTGTGTTTTGATATCAAATTTAAGTATAAAAATAACGATTTTTAGACCGTTATCAATAGTGCATTTGCTTTCGGGTACTAGAAGGACACTGTGTAACACCCCAAATTTTGAGATGTCACGAGTTTACAAAAACCTTTAAAAGTTTAACTCTGATACTATTTCGAAATACAATTTAAATAAAAACTTCTATTTATTATAACCCAACTTAGGAAAGCTCACAAATCTAATGTAACCATAAAGCGTTCATATAATCTCATTACAAAACTATTAATATAGAAATTTAAATCCCATAATGCTCCCATGTATCTCGCCGCTCAACTTCACTTTAGCTACATCTGTAATAACATCTACTCCCATACAAGTACGATAATCGTAGGTGGAAACCACAATCACAACATTCAGGGTTAGCCAACATAAAAAAAAATCATATTACATACACAAGTATTCAACATCAACTTAGAATAAGATTTACGAATAGTACATATCATCACACTCCTACACACATCCTTTACATGACGACACACCAAATCATTAACACCCGCATTATAAAAATTCCAAGTCACTAGCATATATAATCACAAAAGGATTTCATCAAAATAACCAGTTCACACCCAATCTCATTCGGTCATTCACTAACTCCTTCCCCAATTTAATTGAAATCATTCACTATACATTGAATCACCATTGGTTAATCATGTACAACATAAGGTCGAACGTCACTCCCTACCACTCTCTTAAAGAGCTTCACCAGGCTAGTACACTTTACCACACCATTACATAATCACATCTCCCACCACTCTTTGGAAGGCTTCACCGGCAAGTACACCACTTCCCACCACTCTCTTAGAGCTTCCCCGGGCAAGTATTTACTTTCCACCACCCTCTTGGGCTTCACCAGAAAAGTATACATCTCCCACCACTTTATTCTCAGAGAACTTCACTGGACAAGTACTAGTGCTACTTCCACCACACTTCTTGGAGCTTCACCAGACTTCAAAAACATAAACTCAATTTCACCATATTCAAAACAACTAACAATGTTATACTCACACAATGAAGCGACAAACCCTTATGTGATAAACATTCTCGAAACAATGATAAAACAATCATCCAACTAATGACAACTCAACCAAAATAAAAAAAAAGAAATATATATACCATATACATACCTTTTCTAATAACTAACATCAAATCCATTAAACTAAAATAATTTCAATATATCCACCCAGATGTTAATGCCACCCTCAACAGAAGAATCTATACACATGAAAGAAAATAATTCTATCTAATACGCATACACGACGCACATACGGAATTGTCCGTAGCTTCATTTCCACATCATGTATAAAACCCAATTAATGATTGATTACTTTTATGCAAACAGAGAATGAGCAAATTTCCACATCATGTATAAAACCCAATTAATGGTTCATTACTTTTATGCAAACAGAGAATGAGCAAAAACCTTATATATACCCAAAAACAACACATACTTATAGGTTAGCTTCCCTTACCTTTTTCCCTTTTTCTTCCAAAGGTCTTTTGCTCTGCACTATCCTTTCTCAAACCAGTTTCTCCCTTTTTTTTTTTTGAAGTTACGTTGCTGTGCATTTTTTTTTTCTTTTCCTCCGGTTTCTCTTACTTTTTCTTTTTCACCTAATACTTCTCTCCCTCCCTTCTATTACGTAACCTCTCTTTATATCTATATTAGTTATTTTATTTATTTTTGTTTTAAAAACTAACTTTTTCTTTCCTCATCCTAACATCCCACTTTTCACTCCATAACTGTCACCACAATTTTCGTAGACCCCTTTACTCAATCAATTTGCCAACAAAGTGGGCCCACCATTTACTTAAAAAATAACAAAATTACAATTGGCCAAAACTTGGCCCAGTGGAGGCAAATAGCAACCATAAACACCATACAATCATTGTATCATTCACCTTTCATTGATAATTATGCACATAAAACCATTTATAAACTAAATAAAACACCGTTTACTATACCTTGCCCAAAAATCACAAAATAAATAAATAATTAG
This sequence comes from Vigna radiata var. radiata, assembly GCF_000741045.1. Lineage (NCBI taxonomy): Eukaryota > Viridiplantae > Streptophyta > Magnoliopsida > Fabales > Fabaceae > Vigna > Vigna radiata. The sequence continues at coordinate 9,575,210 of NC_028355.1, forward strand.
TAATTATTATTAAAAAAAATAATATTTAGATTTATTTATTTTCTTCAGATCTGACACACTAGATGTAAGCAGTTTGGCTGAACCAGTATAAAAACTGATTTTGAATCTCTCTATCCCTGTGATCTTTATTTTAAGTCGACTTTATTTTTAGTATAGTCAAATATTTTCCGCTGCACTGATTTATCTTTTTCATATGAGATTCAAGAAACTTTTGAAAGGTTTATACTTTGTGAAAAAACTTTTGAAAAGACTCTGATTTTTTATTTTCACCAATTCACTCCCCTCTTGGTGTTGAAACTAAGCCATTCTTTTTCCAAAAGTTACCATATTGCGTTTTCATTTTAAAATTCTTATTCAGTTTGGTGTGGATTGCATTGGAGAATCCAGTGAATCCTACAACAAAACAAGCCTGATAAGCAAACCTGTTGTGCATATGATGCAAATGCATCACACACCAGAAGGCTGGGTGTTCAAAAATGAAGCTGCTAACAATGAAGGTGAAGCAGAACCTTCTGATGCTATTCCTTACAGGGTATGATCTGAATTTGAAAGAATAGTGCTAAGAGAATTGAAAGCCTTAGGGATGATGCATTTGGAAACAAGAAATATTGTTTTAGAGTTGAAAGAAAAGTTTTTGTCTCAAGATCAAGCAATAAGTGCTAAAAATGAGAAGGGATCTGAAGAAGAAAAACGTACTCTAGATGTGTCTTAAAAAATGAGTGTAGATGAGAGTACTAAGGAAGAAAATACTACTGACAACAGTAGTGATACGATTCTTGGAGATTTCTTAAGCAAAAAGAAAAAGAAAGACTAATATAGTAGTTTGATAAAGTATTTTGTTTAGTTTTAAAATTTTTGTAAGATGGCATTATGAGGCATTATATTTTTAGATATCTGATTGTAACACATTTTGGAATATTAATGAAATCAGATGTTTAGTGTTTAAGTTGATCAATGTTAATTTGATAATTGAATCTGTGTAAAATAGATTAAAGTCGACTCTATGTTGAATGAAGTTGATTATGCTTATGTTACTGTTACATTGATAATTCTGCATATTCACTTATTAACTGTATAACTTCTTGCATTACTATGATTATAAAATACTTGATCTACAAAAGATCTTGAAAGGTTTTGTAGAACATTGCTTCTCGAAAAACTACTAGAGTTTCTACTCAATGGAAAGCAATGAAATCGATTGCAAATGTAGAACAATCGACTACTAGTTTGCAAGGATTATAAATTCCATTTATTAGAATATGGTTATTTGGTTTATTGATCTTAAATCATATATTGTTTATTTCAATATATCTCTATGCTTTGATTTATTGATATATTTGAGATATCATTGAGATTGTTGATTGATTGATTGTATCCATGCTTAATTGATTTGATTGTACAATTTCTGGTTTTGATACAACTCTGTCACATGCTTTTAATATGCTCTGAAATCTGTGAAAACTGCATTGTGCATTTGGGTTTTGATTATAAAACATGCATAATGACAAGGGGAGCATTGCATGATAGATTAGATATTTCACATGCCTACACTTAAGGGGAAGATTATTTTTTTATCATGTGATTATCTGTGACAGGGGGAACATAATTGATTGATTAATATGTTTCTATTGATGCATCTTTGTTTAAACTATTTATCAGTATATCATTATCATAGAGCATACCTTTTTTGTTAATGCACAAATGGGGAAAAAGTTTGATTGCTTATTGCCTATTTGATTGTTATGATACTGCTTGATATTGATTGATCCTGTTGGATACTGATATATTTATTTTAAATTCAGATAGACTCATATTGATTAATCTGATATCATAATTTAATGTTTGTTCTGAATTTGATCAGTTGTTAAATCATTTGCTTTGATACAATGTGAATAAATGAATGATTATATGGATTGTTGTGTACAAACATGGTTGTTTATTAATCATGGTTGTGCATCATAAAAAAAGGGGGAGATTGTTGAGATTGTTGATAAGGGGAGCATTGATTTAGCTCAACCTTACAATCTCACAGTGTTTCTGGTTTTTGATGATGACAACACATTATTAATAACACATGTATTAATATGTGTTACATGTTCATTACTTTCATGTGTATGATTACTTGAAAACATGTTTGTGTTGATTATGTCATTATATGCAATTTCACTTTGTTCTACATGAGATAATATCTGTGATTGCATAACATATGATTTGGAAAAGAAAAACCACATACACTTTTGTTGAACTTATATTGTGTGGAAAAACAAAAGGTTTAAGTCGACTTCATTATGAAACAAGTAGATTAAAACTCGTGTCTTTGCACAAACCTTTTCAAAGTGTGCTGTGAACAGTTCTGCAAAGAAAGTTTTTCAAAACTGCATTTAAGTGTAACTTAGTCGACTATGTGCACAAGCCATTCGACTTAGTTAGTTTTGTTTTGAAAATCTGTTAATGTTTGTGAAGTATAACGACTATATTTTGTATCTTTGACCAAGCATTAATTGTTAGTCAACTATATTAAAGGTGGAATCAATTATGTTGGTATTTATTGGTAACAAATTAAGTTGGTCTGATTGCTGCTATCTGTTATATCTGTTATAATTGCATTAAGTCGACTGCATTAGTAGCACAATCAACTAGAGGAGTGTCTGTTTTTGTGATAAACTATATATAGACGTGAGTTTGATTTCAAAAAGAGACTTTTGTGATTTTAACGATTTTAGTGATTCTTTTCAGATTTTGCAGAACGTGCTAAGATCCAAGAACTCATCAAGAAGATCGTGGTGATCATTCTTTGGTGGTTGCTTGAAGAGCAAGTGTTTGTGCTGAAAGACAGATTGATCATATTGCAAATAGAGGTGTTTCTGATTCATGATCAACTACTTCTCTCAATCTTTGGAAGATTGGGGCTACCCTGTTGTGATTATAGGAAGAGGATGTGCTACGTTCCAGGACTTTGAGGATTGTTCAAAGTGATTAAAGACAGTAGGATAGGGGATATCTTGCTGCTGTTCTTTGTGTGTATATGCCTATATTTTGGTTAGAGGGTTAGAAAGGTGTTTTATATTTTGACGTGGAGGTCTCTATAGAAACCTTGTTGTAAAACCCTTGACCATTATAGTGCATTTGATTCCTGCACTTTTACATTTCAAGTCGACTTTACTTTTAACGTTGTTAACTATTTTCCGCTGCACTTGAATTATCTTTTTCCTTGTGTTTCAAGAAACTTTTGAAAGTTTACTCCTTTACAAAAAAGATTTTAAAAAGAATCTGAGTTTTGTATTTCACCAATTCACCCCCCTCTTGGTGTTGAAACTAAGCCATTCTATTTTCAACACATAGGTTAGGTGTAAAATCATCCTTGGCATGTCTTACGTTATCTGGAAAATACTCAGCCATCAATTTGTTTCCTTGAATCAGTTGCAAGAATTGTACTTCCTTGGCATGTCTTACGTTATCTGGAAAATACTCAACATAAAACTTATTCTTGAAGAGTTCCTAAGTTATAACTTTGCTGCCTTCCTCTAGCACTAGGTTCATGTTGTCCCACTAGTGCACTGCTTCGTTAGACAACTGGTACTTCGAGTTCGCTGGTCGAGTTTTAGGTGAACACCTTTTAGCATAAAAAATCCTCTCCATGTTTCTAATTATTTGTTCAACCCTGTTCGGACTCATCCTCCTGTTGAAAGTAGTTTTGAGGTGTTGTAAAAAGTTTTCTAAAGGTCCACTCTTGAACCTTATGAGGTGGAGCTTGAGATGGTTCGATTGATGTCCCATTTTCAGCTAATTTTCTCAAAGCATCCATATGTTGTCGTTGGCTGGCTTCAGAACTTAGCTTAGTCGCTTCCAATTGTTGTAAAGCCATCTCGTGTTGTTGGATTAACACGACACCCTACTGTTGAAAAGTCAGTGCAATGGATTCTAAAGCCCTTGCCAAGCTAGGCATATTAAAGGTTGAGGGGGTAGGTGGTCTAGGTGTCATAACTTTATTCACACATAGAAGTATTATTAGTACGATTTATTAAATGAGTTTGTAGGATAAACACACAACCTTCAGGTCATCCTAAGGACAAACTACTATGATACCACCAATGTAACATCACATTTATCTCACACATAATATTTAATAGTTAACATATTGTAGCATTATCAGAGTCCATAAGGAAATATAAAGGAGTTCACATTGAAGATACATATTTTTAATTTTTAATAAAACACTCATAAAATAACTAGAACTCTTCTCTACTATTCCTATGTTTCCCTCTTCACTTGCACTGGATTTGACGTTACTCCCTCATCTACTACCATATAACACATACATCATACGATCATCACATGAAACACAAATATCAATACAAATACAAACAAGTAGGGGTGAGCTATCATACATAAGATCATTCATAAAACATTGATATATACTTACCCATAACAATATTCAAATTTTAATACAACAATCATACTAAACTCAACCATTTGGATGAAACATTGATGTAAAATCATGGGAGGTCGTGCACTTGTGGGGGTCTCCACTGCTTTTTACAGAGACATTATCAATACATACATTATGCCCTCCACAAGGTTAGCCCGTTAACACCTATGTCCAAAATTGGCACACAAACTACGACCTCATGCCCCTCTAACCACATAACTCATCTTTCTATACTTTTACTAGATGGTTATTAGAGTATCAGGATAACCTCCAACAACAGGACTTCCAACATCAATGTATACACTAACGAAACACAAAACCTCTCCACGAGATCTTTCGCCAATCTCATATCATGTTCCTATTCATTAACCCATTCATCATGCAATAAATATTTGATCCAAATTCATGTTCATAGATTAACATAGAACAATGTTCAAGTCAATGATACAATCAGACATACAAATCAACAAAAACAATTACTCAAAATTTCACCCAATATGATCAAAGATTATTAACATTTTAAACAATAAGAATATTATGTGGGATGATTGTTCTCATTGCAGACCTTTAATTAAATATTTGACCAATCAAAGTAAATAACATGTTTAGAATCTACTGTAAATTTTTCAGTTTGATCCAAATGAAGTGGAAATCTTAATTTTACCTAGATGGTGCAAAAACATAATTAAGGTGGTGTTGAGTTCCCTTATAAAACAAAAATATAATTTTGCTAACTATAGACATTCAATTACAAATCAGAATGGTCAAGATGAAGCAATATACCTTATGAACTACATGTCAAAATTTTAGATCTATCTAATGGTTAACTACGTATAAATTAAAGTTTTATCGAGGTAACTTAAAAACAGGATTTAAGTTGTTTTCAACTATACCCATAATGGAAAAATTTATTTTTCTTAAGCATATTAATGATCCGAGTGGTAAAAGTGAAAATATATCTTTGTAATCATATATCAAAATTTCAATTTAATATACTGATAAACAAAGTAGGGATTGATATTTTATTGAGATAACTTAGGAATAAAACTAAAATGGTGATCAAGTTGCTTAAAATTATGAAATTAATTCTTCCAAATACAGATCTCAAATTACAAATCTGAACTGTCAAATTATATTATTATATCTCAAAAATTATATATAAAATATTTAACTTAGTCTAACAGTAAATAAAGTGAAAATTGATATTTTACCTATGTAACTCAAAAATATAGAAAGTAAAGCACAATCAAAAAAAGTCCAAACGTCGATCAAAAATTATTCCAAATAAGCTCTCCTGTTCTTACAACGAAAACTAAGTTTCTTTCTTCTTGATATTTTGCCTATTTATAGGCTAGAAAAAGTTTCTCTTTTATTTTATTATTTTATTATTATTATTATCGTCGTTATTATTATTACTATTATTATTATTATTATTATTATTATTATTATTATTATTATTATTATTATTGTAATATACATGATTGAAATTTGTTGGTTTTTGATGATGGCTACCGAAAGTTGAGTTGGTTACTCTTCTTAATTAAAATCTTTGTTGACTGAACATGGAACATGATTAAAAATAACATCTAAAGTTGATTTTCCATTTTTTTAAATATATAAAAAAATACATTTTGTAGAAATGTACCTAAATTTTTTTATTACTATTAATAATAAAGAAAAAAATTATTACTATTTTTTATGGTGAATATTTTCCTGACTCTTACATTCGTAAAAAGGAAAATAAAAATGTGTCATGCGTATAAAATTGAGAATAAACTGAAATGAGTGGCATCGAATTCTATAGAAAAAAACCATCAATGATACTAATGCTGTAATTCCAATAGCTGACTCAAGCAGTGGCTGCAAACAGACCCAAACGTACAAAAGAGATCTAAAAGTAATTAGCCTGCTTTTTCCAAAGGATTTGCAGAGAAAATGAGAAATAAAAATGGCTATAGTGGGAAAGTTCATGCCTCTGGGATTTCATGCTTCCTGCTGTAACATCATAATGGATTTATCGAGGGAATCTTAGCGTCCATCCTTATCAACTTCTGCTACGTACAGTTCTATTATCATGACACAACATTGTGATGTGAAGAGAACATGTTCTGTGCATGAGAATTTATGTCAAATAATTGATAGGTGCTGTTTAATTGCACAATCATTAGTTTACCAAATTCGCAAAAACTGTTCTCTTAGGACCCACTAACTCCAGAATCCATGTGGTATGTTTGGCATCGAATGTGAGGATGAGTATTTCGCTCCTTCATTCTCAGCTTCATGCTGAAATGGTTCCAAAGATGTCTTTCTTAAAATCACATTATTTAGATAATTAATGCAAAACAATAAATATACACAAAAGACAGACAAGAAGAATAAGCTAAATAAACAAGAAAATTCATATATATTATATTAGAATTTTAAACATTAGTTCAAAAAAGAAAATCATAACAACCTATTTATCCTATACATGTCATAATCTAGACACAACTTATCCGGATTAGGTATGAATGTCAAACTATTGGTAGTCTGTGTACTTGTAATGGTAATACAGTTGGCTGAAACCAAACTACCATACAAAGTTAGTCCATTTCAGTTGCCTAAAGTCATGATCAAAGCCTATAGAGAAGAACCTCCCGCTATTCTCACGACATGATTCACCCCTCTCTACTTGAGAATGGATGATCATTAGAGTGTCGAAATAGACCACCAGTCTAAAGCTCCATACATTCATATACTAACAACAACAAGAAGCATGACTATGCAACCTCTCCACTAGTCATGGAATTACGTCCAACAATCATTCACTTCATTCACAAACTTTTCATCACAATATCATATGCATCATTTCCATTCACATGTAAATCATTCATTTTACATTGACCAACATCATATAAGACCGCTAATTATAATTCAAAGAACCAAGATCAACCAAATAAGTCATTAAAAGTTACATAATAACACAATTTTCTTTAATGCATCCTATTACCCACATTTAGGTAAGGAAAATAGTTTGGAAACCCTCACCAACAGCTTTGGAAGGGTCCAAAACCCCCCAAAACAACCTAAAGAACGTCCAAAACTGATACTCAGAACTCTGAATTTGGTATTTCCAAAACCTGAAAAAGAAACCAAAACTGGTGCGGTAGCGCTCAACGCCCAGAAACTACCCCTCAGCACCAGAGCCACTGGAATGGTGGCCCTCGGCACCAGAAAGCTTGCTGGCGCCCCTAGAATGGTGGCGTTCAATGCCATAAAACTCCCCCTCAGTGTCATATCAGTTGACAGCACACTATTTTCATGGACTTTGATGCACTTGAGACTTGTTCTAATGATCAAATGGATTTCTTACACAATAGAATTGATGCAAAACATCTTTAGAATTAAAACAAAGTACCCATTTGATCATTAGACTCGAAATTAAGTGCATTAAGTCCATTTGATAGCTCCAAAAGTACCTAAACTCAAAACAACACTTTGTAATCCCCATATCAGTTTACCAACTATATAACCAAGTTCAATTACACTTGTTAGCACCCTCCAACACCTCAGTTTCATCCTAGCTATCCTACTTTCCATTTCCATCACTTAAAACCTCTAAAATGACTAAAGAACTCAACATATGAAACAATTTTCACTTCTATGACATATTTTCTAATATAAACCTTCTAAAGAAGTCCTAATTGATCTCTTAACTTACCAAAAATTTTCCAAAACAGTTTACAATCCTTCCGTCACAATTTCACTACTCAAAACCCAAAGTTAGAACCAAAAACATGTAAAAACTCACTCACAAACGATTTGCAACCTCTTATACCATATTTTACTGGTTTGAAAGCTTACATAATTCCTAAAAATGACTTCCCAAATGACCTCTACCCTTCAACCAACTAGTTCCTCAAAAATTCACCTATCAACACCCCCCTTTTTATGCTTAAAACTCAAGTAAATTACTCTTTTTCAATTTAACCCCTTTGCTTTCCATTTCAAACAGTCACACATCTTCATCATACACAATCAAAACTACAAAAACATTTAGACACTCCATACTAAGCATTCAAACATCATTTAGTCATTTATCATCATGATGGAAGATAGTAGAAACATCAACTTATAATTTATTACTCAAATCAATTTATCATTCAATTAGACCATAAATTTCACACCACAAACATAATTTATAAAGTCTAGCTTCCCTTACCTCACGATAAACTGCCCAACTCAAAGAAGCGATTCGTCGATTGCTTGAAACGCAAGGAACTCTAAACGGACCTACGAAAAACCAAATTAGAAACAGATAGAGTCCTTAGAACTCTATATCAACTAAGAACAAAGGAAGAAGACCAATTGATACATGCAAAATAGTTTCTTTGCATGATCATGGACCAAAAATCTCAGGTAAAAAGGAGTAGAAACTTACTAGCTTTATGATAGAAATTAATCGGCTAGATTGTAGACCATGACACCGTGATTGTTTAAACACCTTCTGATCATTAAACAGATGACTCAGGAGTTAGAAATCTTAGATAGAAGGTAGAGAACTCTAGAAAAGTGATTTCTAGAGAAATGATACATTTTAAAATAATGAAACTCGTCTATAACAAAACTATTTATAAATAAACCATTTAATATTTAAAATAACTGAGTCTCATTATTTTTAAACTACCACCACTTCTAAAAGTACCACTTTCTGGGTTTTTATAGTAGATGTTTCAATAAACTTGATTGTTTCCTTATACCAAAAAAATTAAGTAACAACATTGAAATCTTTAACTGGCTAAATATATTTAATTTTTCTTGACTCACTAAACATATTTTAAAGTATATAAGATAATCATTTAATTTTTATGTTTGAAAAATTCATCTAGATTTGAATCAAAATTAAATAAGATATCTTAATTTAAAATTTTAAAATAATAAAGTTTTTGAATATTTTTTATTATATGTTTTTATTTTATTTTATTTTAATGTATGACCTAAATTTATACTTAAATTATATCAATTATTTATTTTTTTTTAATAAATATATATATATATAATATATGTTTAGTAATTATAAAAAAATAACGTGAATTTTATTAAAATTAATATAATATTAGAACATTTTGACTAGATTGTATGTTTCTTATATTGTGTTTGAGACTTTATCACAATGTACTTTTATTCAATATCATATATTTTCTTTTCTAAAAAATTGATAAAATTAATAAATAAATTATAGTCAATAATTATATTTAACTATATATTATATATTTTATCTAATAATATAATAATAAGTATGATTTAAAAATATTAATTTAAGTATAATAAAATTATAACATGTTTGATTATTTAATAAAATATATAATTCTATATATGTACATAAATAATATTATTTTTAAAGATTAATTAAAATCTTGTATTATAATTAAATTCACTCTAATTCACTTTAAAAAAGTATTTTTTTTAGTTTTTATTTAAAAGGATCTCTTCATAATTTTTTTTAAAGATAGATTAAGACTCATCTACTTATATAATATGATCAAATTTGTAGCGTCCCAGCAACTTACAAGGACTGATGACTGTCTCCACACATCAACACGAGGCTTTCCAGTGTGCTTTGTCCTCACTCACACACTTTCCGAGAAAACTTCCCGAAAGGTCACCCATCCCATATATACTCTAGGCTAAGCACGCTTAACCATGGAGTTCTTATGAGATAGGCTACCGAAAAGCAAATGCATTTGTTGATATGAGTAGCCAAATCAATTCCTTTAAGCTATCCTTCAATCGTATAGTCTCATACCTATACAATCTCTAAATCCCTCTCATTCCGGTGTATGTTCGATTCGTCCATGTGCCCCTTCCACTCGAAGCCTGCCAGGAGCCGCTCCTTGTCCGTGCCTCTTGCACCGGCGTTCACTCCCCGCCCTCGTTAGTGTCCGGGTGTCACAATTGGTTTGTGAAACATGTTTATGAATGTATTATATTATAACTTGGATGATCTTTATGGTCTGAAAGTGTATGATGATAAAGTGGATGAAGTATAAGTTCAAGGTTGTTTATTGTATGTTTCAAAGTATATCATGGTTCAAGTTAGTAAGTGTGATTCAAAGTGTTGAATCTCTTGGTGAGATTCTTAGTGTTTTAGAATGAAAGTAGGAAGCTCAGTCTTGGGGGTCATCTTGAAACTCCAATGGTCAATCAAGCTCACCTAGAGAGATTGAACCATGTGGTGAGGAGTAGTAGGAGGTCTTAGTCTTGGAGGCTCCCAGTATGCTCCAAGGTGCGGAACAGACTAACCTCGTGAGTGTGGCAGGGTGGGGAACCCAAGTTTCATAAGTCACCACGGGTGCAAGACCCGTCATAGCTCGACTATCATTCTAAAGTTTGGACGTGTCAAGTCTAGAATATAACATGCATAGGTTGTGTGCTTTATCTTGCTTAATTGAAGTATTATTGTATGACTCACATTGTTATGTTGTATGTTTTTATATAATTAGCTCACCCTTGCATTTGCTTGTGTTTGTGCCATGTTGTATGCTTTTCTTTTGCAATGATCATCCACTTGGATGTGAGTAGATGTTGAGGAGACTCCCCTGGAGCAAGAGCTTGAGGACACTGATGCAGCAACTTAGCTTATTTAGGAATTCTACCTTACTTTTTTGTATTTTGAGATACTTTGAAGTTTGAATTCCCTAGGATTCTCTCAGTTTGTTCTTGTCATTTTGAAAAAAATGTATTATACTTAGAGTTTTAAATTCGGATGATGTCTAAGGATGATTGTAATCCTAATTATTTATCTAACTGCTTTCCAGTATTATATTTGATGACGTCTTTATATTATATATCCTTGTCATATAATTGGGACGTCACATTTATGGTATCAGAGCAGTTTGTTCCTAGGATAACCTACGGGTTGCGGGTTTGTCGTGCCTTTCATGTGGAAAATTGAGTCTGAATGGTATGTTCTACCATTTATTCCAAGTCTAGGTAGTAAATTTGTGTATCTAACTAGAAGTATTGAGAATAGAAAACATCTTGATAAGAGTAGTGAGGGTGCACACTCATGGCTCTGTATCGGAGATGATTTTCCTTTCTTAATTCTGAAGGTTTAGGGAAAGAAGGAGTTAGGGTTCTAGTATTGTTTTCCAAAAGTGATTCTTGTCTTGCTCTTGCCTTTGTGGTAGTGTACTATGCTCTATGGTGGTAGAGGAATGCAGGTTCAAGGACAACTTGACCTGTATACCTTCATTAGAATCGGTTTAAGCCTTTGAGACAAATTCTTGCCTCGAAGATAAGGAGTTAGAAGACCAGAATTTAGGTTTCAAGGAATGTGTGAAGATGTTGGAAATTGTTAGTAAGGGTTTTGAATGAAGAAGTTTTCAAGGTCAAAGTTAGGAGATCAGATATCGTATGTTTAACAAGAAGAATTAAGTTCAAAAGCTAGAATAAGAGGAGCTTCGGGTAAGCATTGGTATAACAAAGTTTGAGAAATCAGTTTGGTTCAGTATATCAGTAAAGTCAGAGGTTAGAAGAAAGGAAAGTGTTAGTAAGCAACGAAGCAACATTAGTGGAAGCTGGCAACATGGTTTGCGGTATCAGTAACGGTTGAGATTTGAACGAGAAAGTGGTAGATGGTTTTAAGGCTTACATTAAGAAAGGAAGAGAAATTTTGTAGTGGACCAGGGGAATCAATATTTAGGAAGGAACTAGAAGAAGAAAAGTTTGAGGAATAGTTGTGTAAGACATAAAGCAGATTAAGGAGAGTTTAGTAGAAGGTAGAATTCCAAGTTAAGAACACGAGATCTTTGAAGAAGAATGGGGTATCGAAAGGGTTGAAGTTAAGTAATATAATTGGAAGAAGTGGTCAAGCTTTCTCAACAAGGGGATGATTCATAATCAAGCTCAAGATGATGTTTCCAGATTAGTAATTCGCATAGAAGGAATGTTTGATCTCGGGTTGAGGTGGAAGACTTCAAGCACCGAAGGAAGAGACACATCAGGAATAGTGAAGAAAAGTTTTTGAAGTGCATGAAAAAGGGTGATTGCAGTATAATCAGCTAAAGCGGGTATTGAGAATGACCACAAAGATTGGTAAAGTCAATTTTTGTTGGATGTGGTTTTGTGGTGATGTTTAGTGGTCGGCTGGGTTTGATCAAGGTAGAAGAGAATGTTGAAGGATGGGCTACAGAAGGCAGTGAATTAGTAAGTTCAGATAAGGTTAGAGGATTGGTATAGCTGGTTAAGGGCATCTTGAGGTTCAGAGGATTAAAGATGGGGTCTGTATTTCTAAAGATTCTGGGTCGAAGAGGGAAATTCTTGAAGAAGAAGGTTTTAAGTTAATTTGGTCGAGATTAGTGCTTGAAGAATCCAAAGTGATGCTACATTTATGGAGTTAGTCTAAGGGCGTGGGTTTGAAGTTTATATGAAGTGGTTTCTTGGTAGGGAAGGAAAGCGAAGGTAGTGCATCAAGTGTAGTTGAGCGGAGGGTGAAGGCAAGTGTTATGGGAATTCAAGATGTTTGTTAAGTGCCAGTGAAGAAGAGATGATGTCGTTCTTTCGTGAGTTTAAGGTGTGATTCAAGGGAGGTTTGTTATTTCAAAATAGTTCTCTAGCGCTTTATGGTCTTCAAGATAAGCTTTGTGTTTCAAGAAGAAAGTCAGTGGTAATACATCATTTGTGGATCAAGTTAGAAAGTGAAGAAAAAGGGTTGCTAGAATAAAAAAAGGTTAACATGGTTATATGAAGAGAAAGGATTGCGAAATTCAGAAGAATATGACAAGAATAAGTGGAGAATAGAAGACAAGTCTTTTTGGTGTAAGAGTTTGATTGACGTTCTGAAGCAGGTACTAGAATTTACACATTAGATTGGTGGAGTTCACTATTAACCAATGTTAATAGTTCATAATGGGATAGTTCCTGTTAAGTGTAAGGTATGCAAGAGGCAGGTGGTGGATTGGTTAAAATGACGATAGTTTGGACTCAGGTTAGAAATAACCTAGTATGAGTCTTAGCAATCAAGAGTGATTTTATGGCATGTTTGTTTTGTGGAGTAGAAAATAGTGTTGAGAGAAATGGAATAACAAGACTATCAGGTAAGAGAAGAGTTATCCAGGTTTTGCAAGGTCATGGAAGTTTTGAAGAAGGTTCTTCAAGGGCGATCATTTGGGTTACAATTGTCATGAAGGAGTGCTTTTTGAGTCAACTAGTGAGCAAGGGAGTTTGAGGATCAGAGTAGCGCAGCGGATGATGGTGAGCATGTTATTGTCAGAAACAGGTATGCATGAAGAGCTTTCATCATTGTGGATTAGTGGTTTGTGAGGGACGAGTTCTGTGAAACAATATTAGTGTTGTCATATGAGAATGAGTTGAGAGTGTCTAGTAAACATCAAGAGTCAGAAGTGAGTTTAGGTATGGACGAAATGTGTATGAGGCAGAGAAGATAAGTGAGCCTTCGGTTGCAAGCTACAGGGTCAAATTTTAAAATGAAGAAGTATTAATGGACTTGGAACATGAAGAGGGGATCAGTGGACGAAGGAGATGATTTGAGTTATAGTGGCAATCTACAGGTAAGGAAATGCTAACAGATAGTTTGAACAAAGAGAATATTAAGGTCCTTGGTTTGATAAGGATTGAATAAGAGTTGGTGGAAGAATATGAAGACTAAGGTCTGAAGTGAAGTTGTAGAGAGATTTCATCAGTATAATTGAATACTATAACTAGTGGGTTTCTCAGAATGGTTGAGAAAGCACAATTCAAACAGTCCTAACTTCAGATGTATCATAAGTTGGCATGGTATGGATTAAGCTAGTAATCTCAAGTCGAGGAAGATACATATCTAAGTATGACTACAAGCTAGTGGGTTAAGGAATGCATATAGTTCAAGTCAGTAAGATAACAAAGTAGAGTTGAAGTGCTTAAATTAGTTTGTTATTGCGAATGAGAAGAGTTTTACTTTGGTAATGAGATGGTATAGTTGGAAACTATGCTACTCAGTAGTAGTGATCAGTAAAGCAATGTGAAGCTCTCATAAGGGATGTAGTTAAAAGTGATCAAGAATATAATAGCTGGTGGTTAACTCAGAAATTGAAATAATCAAGTTAGGGGTATGATGGTTCTTATAATTGGGACGTCACACCAATCATAAAATCAATAATCAAAATAATGACAAGACAACCATACCACCCAAAATAGTTAACCACATACTAAATACACCACCATTTTTCTATAAAGACAACTAATCCATCAAATACTATATATTTACCCAAGTCAACCAAAATAAGAAATAGTAAAATATATACTACACACACACCCCCCTTCCAATAAGTAACACTCAACTCCATTAAATAAAATAATTTCTATGCATCCACCCAAGTGGACCCCACATCCATCAAAATAAAACAATCATTTTTCTCTCTCATCCTTTTTCTCACTCACCCTTACGTAATTCACTCATCACCCATCACCACCCATATATCTTTATCCTACTTATTTTAACCACTCATGGCCCACCACTTACAACTCTCCCTCTCACAAACTTTATCCATTTAGTAAATCACTCTTCATTCTCCATACAATTTACTATTCTTTATTTTATATTCTCTCTTTTTCCTTTTTAACTCCCAGTACCTCCCACTCTTTCTCTTATCTCTTTTTCTTCACTTTAATTCTCACGTCACACACCCTTTCCTATCTCTTCATCTCTTTCTTCTTCCTATTCAATCATTAACATGATTGGAAACACAATCCCAACTTCAAAACTTACGCTCATACCCTCTTCCAATCCCATTTTCATTTCAATCATCTCTNTTTTTTTTCATTTAATGCTCACGGTCCCACCTCACTCTCAAACCACCTTTATTTTGTTTTCTATTCACTCTCTCCACCCAAAACTTACGTTNCAGTACCACCCCTTCACACCACACTCTTCTCTTTTCTCCTTTTGACTTTCCAACACAACTCTTCTCTCATTCACCTTAAACTCACGGTCCCACCATATTTTTCCATGCTAGAATTTCCTTATTTCTCTCCTCACTCACAGTTACGTAACATATGAACCTAAAACCCAAATAATTCCACTCCTACCATTTTGTTCACTTCCATTGTGAAATCCAACCCATCAACCCCACTGTTTCACTCACTACCCATTCTTTCCTTTCCTATTTTCATTTGAAGTCACACCATACAATTCCAATCCCAACAGTGCATCAGTTTATAAATTAACATGCATATATAGTTTAGAGCAGAAGCAAATAAAATAACTAGTTCCCCTTACACATATATCCACATTGCAGCACCTACTTTTTCCTAGCTCACATCATTCAAGAGACCCATTCTTTCTCACAAAACCATCCAAAACAGTACAACAGTACAAAATACAACATGCATACATTTTCAAATCAAATTCAAGTAATAAATTTACAGAAAAGTAACTAGCTCCCCTTACCTGGAAAAATCAACAGTAAGTTGATTGAAGACGCTCTAACAGTACCCCTAGTACGGCGACACGTTCACAGGATCAGTACGAAACGGAGAAACTAATCGGTTCAAAGTATAGCCCTTGACACCATGAACGCTTAGGCACCTTCAAACCAAAGATTAAATGGTTCAGTGAAGAGATATTTTAGAGAGAAGGTGGAGCTAGGTTAGAAAGAAGGCAGAGTATTTGGGGTTCCTTATGTTTCTAGAGAGAGAAAGGAAAAGTAGCAAATAAAAATCTGACTTTTAGAAAACCTCTTCCTAAGGCCATGTGCCTTTAGTCTCATGGGCTGGGCTGCCTCCACTTAGGCCCAATGGCTTATTATTTTTCCTGGTCCTTACAAAATTCACATTAATATGATCAAATTCACATCTCTAATTAAGATGTATATTTCTTTGTATATATACTTATATTTATCCTGGGTATATACTTATTTTATTACCTATTGAGATTTTTCTTTATCATTTAAGCATTTTTCTAACAAATGAGTCTAAACTTTTTAAGATGTGTATATTTCTTTGTACAGACACTTAAATTTTAATAAAATGTATAAATGATGTAATAAATGTATAATTAATTAATATTATATATTTCACTTATTTACAATATTCAAATGTATATACTAACATGGACTTGATCCGTTGTATTAAATAATATTTTAGCACTTGCTTAGAATATAACCAATTAGTTTATCATTTAAGCATTTTTCTAACAAATGAGTCTAAACTTTTTAAGATGTGTATATTTCTTTGTACAGACACTTAAATTTTAATAAAATGTATAAATGATGTAATAAATGTATAATTAATTAATATTATATATTTCACTTATTTACAATATTCAAATGTATATACTAACATGGACTTGATCCGTTGTATTAAATAATATTTTAGCACTTGCTTAGAATATAACCAATTAGTTTATCATTTAAGCATTTTTCTAACAAATGTCTATTTTTTTTTTTCATATTGATTAATGTACCCTCAAGTTTAAGGAAGGACATGCGACGAAAAGCCTTTAAAAATGTTCTGTCGATTCGAAGTTTACTCCATTCATGCATTGACCAGGTTCGAGAGAAAACAATTGACGAAGAGTGATCAAGAAAAATAGTTTCGCATAATATTATTCATATTTGAATATACTTTGTTTTACTTTCCCACCTTGATTTTAACTTTGCTAAGTACATATTTATATTAAAAGCATCAAGTTTGATTGGTCAGGTTATATATATATATATATATATATATATATATATATATATATATATATATATATATATATATATATATATATATATATATATATTAAATGTTCCAGAATTATTATTTTATTAACAAGAAATATTAAAATGATGTGATTGATATAAAATTATGGTTAAATAGATATATGTTATAAGAAATTAAAAATGTGTTATACAAAAGTTAACAAAAACAGTATTTCTTAAAGTGTTTAGTTTTACGGTTCTTAAGTATATATCCGCAGTGTATTGTTCAAGTCTCCAAGATATAATAAAACCTTCTCAAAATATTTATGAGAATAAAAGATTATAAAATATACCCGAATATGTTTAGAAGAGGAGAACAGAAAATGATGAAACTTAATAAGAAAAGATACTACAAAAATAATAGATTATAGTCGAGGTTTTGTTTCGACGGTTTAAAAACCCGAAATTTTTTTGGGAGTTTTAGTTCAAACCTAATTCTCCTTGCCGCACTTTTCCATTCACCTTTTCATCTTCTCCAGGTTTTCATTTTCTCCGTTGTCTCTGGACTTCTTTGCGCCTCCCCTACTTCTCTTTGCATCTCAATATGGCTTCTCTTCTACAATGTGTCGGAGTAGGACACCGCAACCATTGTCTCCCTATTTTCCGACGACAACCCCTTTCGAAGAATATCTGCTTCACTTTCCGACACAATCAACCAAGCTCACATCCCTAACAACGGCGACGCTGAGAACCACGATGTCGGCGACAAGCAGAAACGCCAGAGGAACAAAGAGAAAAATCCAGTCGGAGGAGTAGGAAGCTTTAAGCTTTACTCCTAATCGCAAAGTATCTGCTAGCTTCGACGCGCTTTGGTTCAGCTATTGTAATACCTATTTTCCCAAAACCTAAATAAACCTCATGTCTTTTTCAATTGAATCATCCAATTTGCCCTAAAGTTTGTATTTTCATGTTTGAAGTGCTGATTCATTAAATACAGAGTATTACAGGCTTGGCGATGTTGACAACTGTTCCCTCCAATGGTTAAGACCAAACCCTCATCTAAAGTCCAGGTTTGTGTTACCAATAAGGGAGTATTGGTAAAACCTGAAGACAAGTTTTGATGATGCTGCAAATTGTAATTCTTGATTGTAATAGGAGAATACTTAAAAAGCAACTTGTAGTTTTTTTAATGTAGTAGGAAAATGATAGATATTGTAATTTCTACTGGTATAATCGATTATGGACAAGCTATAATCGATTATCACATGTTTTTGAACTACAATAATCGATTATCATGAAGCAATAATCGATTATCACAAGTCATACTTGAATAATCGATTATCACTTCAAATAATCGATTATCACTTTTTGAATTTTCTATAACGGACTTGAATAATCGATTATCACTTACAATAATCGATTATTCATGGCAGTTGTGAGCTGACCTTTGGCATTCAGTGTGCTTGGCTATGTAAGTGTTTTTTGAAAGCTTCAGAACTTAACTTTTGTGTAAACTGAGAAAGCTTAGAACACTGAGTAGTCAGAGGAACGTTCTTGAGAGCTTTTGTTTACTTTGTTCCCTTGCCTGGTCTTGTGAAAGGAGAGGCTTACGTATCGTGTGTCGATAGTCGAAGTGGACTCTCTTCAAGTTGGCAAGGTTCTCTACNNGGTCTTGTGAAAAGGGAAGCTCGTGAATCGTTTGTCGATTGCCGGAGCAAGGTTTCTTCAAGTTGGTAGAGTGGTTCTCTTCATTCTATTTCTGTACTTTTCATTGTAATCTGTTAAATCTTTTTTTAATGGAACTGTTAATCACTCTTTGTAGTGATTAACGACTGGACGTAGATTCTGTTGAATCGAACCAGTATAAAAATCCTTGTGTGCTTTTCTTATGCCCTATACTCATTTTACTTTAACGCACATCAACTGCTTGGTAAATTTTCTGAAAGAAAATTGTTTTTATAAAAAAAAAGGTTAAAATCGTTTCAACTGTGACCTAATACGCTTTACGCTCTCTGTGTTATTAATCCGCTGCGCTAAACTCTTTTAAAAATTANCCCCTACGATACCAACAGTTTGCCCCTACTTCTTGGGGATGATTCCTCATCTAAGATAACAAATTTTGTAATTTTCATTTGCATGCAGAGACTTACATCAGATTTTCTTTCAAATGATATGTTTCTAGCTGTTGGAAGGGTCGGTTCAAGTACTGATTTAATTGCTCAAAGAGTACAATGTGTTGTTAATTTATCATATTCTGTGTTTTTTATTAAAATGTTCTTATGTAGATTTAGTTGATCAATGTTCAAATTCGAACAGACCTTCATGAGATTAATCGCTTGAGTCTGAGATAAATTAAGGTGAATGTGTGGTTTATCTTATATGCAGTTTAATCTTTTATAGCTTTTTGTTTTGCTTTGGTTTCTTTCCATCCTGTTATTGTCTTAGACTTTTTCCTTTATAAATTTCGGTTGTTACTTGCCACTTTTGAGGAAAGTTTTGTTTAAATAAACATTTCACTTGATTTCTAAATTTCTTGATCAAGATATCTCATGGAAGCAAAACCCTATCATTTTCATGTAAATCCTTCAAAACCGAAGAAAATGTGACCTATGGCATGAGAATAAGAAAACATAAAACAATAGTTTCAGGGTTATTTAAATGACTATAGGATTCATGACATAAATATACATAAAACCAGATCAAGCTTACCTGTGTATCATGTTTATCTTGGGATTAGTTTTGAGATGCATTCATATACTCACATGTATGCATGGAGTGTATCAAGATAAAGTTTTCTCTCATGAGAAGAACTAACTAGACCATTTCAAAATCAATTCCTCTCACTTCTCACATTTTCACTAAATACTAACCTATGCTTGTGCCTATGTTCCATAAACCGCAAGTAACTAATTCTAAATCAATATATATTATTTATGCTTCTTTATAACATGCCTCATCGGGTACACATGTTTTAACAGTTTCCTGTTTCAAACAAATAAACCTGAAATAGAAGAGCTTCATCAATTTCTAGAATTTCAGTTACCTCGGCAATAGGCCCCAAGGTAACCGGTATAACTAGTAAACTCACTTGTGTATGATTTGCAGGTACCTTCATTCTTTATGCAGCAATTAATCCATTTGTTCCATTTCAATTGGTAAGTTTACATTTTGTCTAATGAAATTAATTCAATGACCATGTTCAACATTGTTATGATTTATTATAAAAACCAGAAATATAATCACCTATCTTGTCTTCATCCTTTCTAAAGTCTTAAGGTAATAGGCTTCATAATTTCATAAATAGCTTATATGCAAGTTGATACTTGGTGTTGCTCACTGCATACCTTGGCTAACTTACTGCTGGAACACTCAAACATGGTTTCCATCTTCTTCTTTAATTGCTGACAGTATAGATCTTCTTTCCCTTCAAGAAAAGAACTTTTGCCTAAGAGGAAAGATCAGAAGAATCATGTGGTATCTTTCTTATGCATTGAAACTATTCCAATAGATTTTGATGTTTTTGGATGTATTTTATGTGTAAAGTTAGAACTTGATCATCTTGATAATTTGTTTATGTGGGTTGCACTTTCAGGGTGAGGTAAGACAACAGGGAGAACATGAAAGAGTGTACACAGAGATCTAATTGTTGCATTTGGTAGCTGGGAATTTAGTCCTTTGGATCTGGAAAATCCATTTCCAAATAAAGAGGGTTTAGTTCATATTTGGCAAAGAGATGAAGATTTGATAGTGCCTGTTAAAGTGCAAAGATACATTGCACAAAAGCTTCCATGAATTCAACATTATGAGCTTCAAGTTATATGTTCAAAGCACAGATGATAAGGAAGGATGTGGTGCTAAAGAACTATTTTATTTTTTTTAAAAAAAATATAATGAATTACCGGTGGTTTTTAAAAACCTCGGGTAATTTCCGGCGGTTTTGAAAAACCCCGGGTAATTACCGACGGTTTTGAAACCCCTGGTAAAAAACCGCTGGTAATTATTACCGACGCTGTTTTATTTGCGGTTTTCGTAACCGTAGCAAATGTATTTAGACGGGGTTAAAACTGCCGGTAAAGTAAAAAAAAAAAAACGTTGGTAAAATTAGATATTTTTGTAGTGAGAGTATGAGAGAATTGATTTTGGTGTGTTTTGGAATGGAGGAAGAGCTTTTTATTTATAGAGTTAGAGAAGAATTAATTAAATAAAAGAAAATAAAAATCAATAAATATGAATGAACGTTGCTACCCAACGTTCCAAACTCAACGTTCTAAACCAAAAGTTCCAAACATTAACTTTTGCAATAATATAATATTAATATATTATAACATTCCCCCACATATTGCAAAAGAAGTTGAAAGAAAAAATCTTTGACTTAAATAGTTCAAACAATAAAAGAAAGATAAGAAACTTTTATCCTGGGTCTCATAAGATGTAATGCATTATTGTTGATATAACAAGCTATATGACCCAGTTTTAGACTGAGAAACTTAACACACAATGTAGTTAGTGTTGATAGGGGGAGCAATGTGATAGTTGAATCCAATCTCTATTATGTTGTTTTTGATGATGACAACACATTAATAGTAACAACACATGAATGTTGTCATGTCACAATAGAAAGGTGTTTCTATGTTATGTTATACATATGTGGAATATGTACACACTTACTGTGTTATATGCACATACTATGATAAATGCATACGTTGGACATACTATCTTGGTTATGCATACTATTGTGATTATGATTTGATTATATCTGTGTATGCACACTGTATGTTTCTGTGTAAAGAAAACCACAAGCACAAAAACATATATGCATGACATAATCGATTATAGTGTTGTAGTAATCAATTATGGTCATCAAACAGCTTATGTTTTGAACTGAGGCAAAACAACTAGTTTGAATTAAAACTCGTGTGTTTGCATATACCTTTTTCAAATGTGTTTTGGTGAGTTTTTGAGAAGAAAATTTTTCAAAATCTATTCAAGTGTAAAGCTTAATCGATTACACACTTTATGTAATCAATTAAGTCTTTTATGTTTTGAAAACTGATTTCATGCTAGTCACAACTGCTTTAACAGTCATATTTTTTAAATACGTTTGACTAACATTAAATGTGAATCGATTACATTAATTGAGCATTCAATTAAGAGTTGAGTTAGTTGTAGTACTGTTATATCTGTTTTATGTAACCGATTACGTTACTAACGTAATCGATTACTTTGCGTCTGATATGACAATAACTACAAATTAACGCATTGTTTATATTTCTAGGACTTTTGATCACTCTAACAATTTCATATCTTACAGTTTTGATCTCAGAAGAGTTTATAGATTACTCATACGCTTCAAGAATAAAGAAGCAAAGATTGTGAAGAGCCTTGACCGATTCTTGAGAGAAGATTAAAGAACTTTAAGAGATTAATCAAATCTGCACTGTTGAAGGTGTATTTGTTGTGATCAGAAAGGAAATTTGCACTTTGTTGATCGTGATGTTCCCTTTTCATGTGCAACAAGAAGAAGAGTGAGGAGCTCTTGGACTTTGAGAGGGGATTCTTAAAGGGATACTACAACAAGACTGTGTGGTGTTATGTGTACAGGTATATTCGTTTCTATATTTGATTGTTTGAGTAGGAAAGAATTTTACATTGTGAGAGTGTGTTCACTGTAAAACCTTTGGTGTAACTCTCCAATCATTATAGTGAATTATCCTTCAATCAGTGGTTGATTGGAAGGGTGACTGAATGTAGGCATTGAGGTCGAACCAGTATAAAAACTGTGTTTGATCTTCTCTCCTTATCTCTTTATATTTTGACTGCATAAATACTTTGCTTATCACACAAGAAAGATTTCAAGATCATTCTATTTTTGCAAAAATATTTTAAAAGTGCCCATTTTTATATAACACCAGTTCACCCCCCCCCCCTTTCTTGGTATGGAGAAACAAGCTTTACTATTTCTAACAATTGAAACCATGTTAAGACTCTGACAAGTGTACCGAATTGTATCAAGTAATATAAATGGTAAGACCGAGTATCGTTTTCCCTAGAGACTCATTGGCATAAACTTTCATGTGATTTATTGATTATTTAAGACTTGAGAAATGAAAATTGGTGTTTAGAATGCAAAAAAACGAAAATAAACATGCATGCAAAGGTTGATCAATTGACCTAGAAAATATGCAGTTGAATGATATGGATGAATTGTGTGGTTGGGGTTTCCGATTTCATCCTATCCACTCTCATATATTTACGGATTCTACTCCTTCATTAATGTTAATGTCACTTTCTACTTTACCTTAAACCCGATGTCTCGGTGTAGAGAGTCTACTCCTAATTAGTAGTTTACAATGTCTTGTCTCCCTAGCAATTGATCATGCATTACATTCGCACATAAGCTTAAGGAAATCGGTCCTCTTATCCCAATCTCTAGGTAATATTGCTCTTGAGAGAATTTACCCATGTCTAGATTTTCCTGTATGTGTCCATAACAACAAAATCAAAGATCACGCTATTGAATGAATTAAACAAACATTCATAGAGAATAGATCCACGGGTTCAAGAAAAATTTGCATCCTTATTTTCCAAAATGCATAGTTTTCACTAGCAAATAGAGGTGGTTTATTTGTTGATGCACCTTCACAAAAAGTCTGAGAAATAAAAGTCATTTTTCAGGATCAAATCGATTACACAAAAATATTAATTGATTTGTTTTTCAAATATCTTTTGAAAACCAGCTCTGGTGTCGATTGTTAAAAAAAAGTGCTTTGTTTCTCACACCAAAAGGGGGGTGAGTTGGTGATGTGTAAAAATGTTTACATTTCAAACCTTTTTCACAAAATAGGATGTCTTTGAACTTTTCTTGAATCGCAAGTAAATTTGTATGTAATGAAACAGTAAGTGTATTCCAATGCAGTATCAGTGTAATTGACTAAATGTAGAGAGAATGGATAAAAGAATTCAAACATTGTTTTTTATACAGGTTCGGCCAACCTGCCTACATCTAGTGTCCTTCCACTCAACCTGAGATGGAAGCCAATGCACTATAGAGATATGAGTTTTTACACCAAGGGTTTTACAGCGACCTCACGTCAAAATGTAAAACAGTCACGCGACAAGAATAATCCTCTTCTACCATCAACCCCTTTGAGATACCCTGAAAGTTAAGAACCTCGTTCTTCTTCCTGTATACACCATAAGGAATTCCAACAACTCTAAGCGATTGCCAAAGCTTTTCCTGATCACGTAGAAAGCACCTTCGTGTGCAGAACAATCAGAAGTTTCCAAAACAAATCAACCTATCTAGCCAAGAAACCTTCAAGACTTTAATCACCACGGTAATTCTTGGTTCTTGGAGCTTTTCTCTCTTCTGTAAGATATCAAGGAGCACACTGAAAAGATATGAAAGTGTAAAGATCAATTCTTCTTCCAGAAATCAAGTCATGCGTCAATATATAGTATAGCACAAAACAAACGCGTTTTAATCAATTATGCTATTAATCTAGTTGAATACATTTCTCAGTTATAACAAAATAATAATAGTCAAATGCATTAATTGAAAGTGGACTTACTGTAATCGATTTGTAATAAATGTTTGGTCAACATATTTAAAAACATGACTATTGTGACAGTTATGTCAAACATTTAAACAGTTTTCAAAACAATAACTAATTTAGTCGAATACAAGTTGCATGCAATCAATTAAGTAGAAACACTTAGCACATTTTTGAAAACTTTCCTTCATAAAATTCATCACAGCACACTTGAAAAATATTTATGCAAACATATGAGTTTTAATCAATTTCACCAATATTGTAATCGACTTAAAACTTGTTGTTTTGCCAAAGTTCAAACAGCATAAGTTTGGTGCTTATGGTTTTTCATTTTTGTTGAGATTGTTGATAAGGGAAGCACTGGTTTAGCTAAACCTTAATCTCACATGCTCTGGTTTTTTATGATGACAACACATCATTAATAGCACATGTATTGTTATGTGTTACATGTTCTATTCTTTACTGTGGATGATATCTTAATGAACATGTTTGTGTTGATTCTCATATATGTATACGTCGATCTAGTTTGTGTCCTGACGTTAATACATTTTAGACGGCGAATTGTTTTCGTAATAGACGTGGAGCGATTGAATTTATTTACAAAAATGCCACAGGTCATTGTTAACGTTGTCTTTTCTGTTATTGGATGTTGACCGCATGATGTAGTACGCGATTTTTGTACTAGTGAATCCTCTTATTAAGGAATTTCCACCCAAGTTCTTTCATGAGCATGTTTCTCATATGGGTGTTTTACGATTAGAGAAATCTTTGGTTTAGTGGGAGTTTGTCACTTTTATGTGTTTATGTTTTATGTTCGATTTTATGAGTGCATACATTAACTTTTTGACATATTCAGCTATGTAAATATATGTTCTATTATTCAGATATTAGACTTTGAATATTACTATTATTAAATTGATCTAATCGAGATAAAATACGACTAGTTGAATTAGACATATACAAGTCACTTTCTCATAATTTTCATGTTATACATTTCATGATGAGTCTATGTCATTTGATTCTTTCAACATTAGTGATAATTAACGGGCTTAGCTGCGATTTATGTAATGAAAACTGTTTTGGTTTTGTATGTGAATGTAATCAATGGATGATACTTCTGAATATGCTCAAGGCATATAATGACAAATTCTAAACTCATAAAGTCTAACACATTTATAAGGAATGTAGGTATATATATATATATATATATATATATATTACATAATTAAATGTGTTAGAATTATTATTTTATTAGCTAGATTAAAGTGATCTGATTAATATAAAATTATGACTAAAGGCATATGTGTCATGAAAGACTAATTATGTAGATGTTATAAGTAATATTTTTAATTTAATGAAGGACCAAATTAGAAATATTACAAATGTAACTTATACAATTAACGTAAAAGCATTATGGTCCCTATTTCTAAAAACAAAACAAATTATTCCCAATCTTTTTCTTTTCATTCCCATCAAACAAAAAACTCAAGAAAGAATATAAGGTGTTTTACATTTAGAAGATCTCATAATCATTGTCAATTTCATCACTTTCATTATTCCCAATGACAAATGCACGTATGCTTGTATGCTATTTTTAGCATGAATTGGAGAATGATTAATATTTGATTATGCTATAATTTTGGTTGTATATGAGATGCATATTCTAACATGTTACTAACCCAAAAATAAGAAATTGTTCTAAATGGAATGCATTATGGCAACCAATAAAGAAAAAAAAGAAGAAGTTGGTCTAATTGGACATATCATTGAAGAAAACTCTACAAATCTTCAATAGACAACAAATAAAAAGTAGTTGAAGGAAAAGTACTCCAAGTTGATTGTGGTTAGGTATTTTTGTTGAAATTCCACATCAATTAGATATAAGGTTAACATTATATATTAATATTATGTTTAGTTTAACTTTATTATTTAATCTTGTTGGTAATTAAGGAGGGTAGAGTTGTTCCATATTCTTTTTTATTTGCAAGTTAAGGTGGTGTAATACACTTGTGAGAGGAAGAAAAACTCTCTCACATTACATTACACCGTGTTGAAAGTATATTAGTAATTTTGCATGGTGATTTGACATTGAAACTATGTTTAAGTTAGGTATATTATTTTCCATTCTACCCTTTCGATTATTGATGAAGATATGCTAGTATCTATAGTGGTTTTTCTTTTTAACACACTCATAATATAAAAAAATAGTTTTGAATTAGTCGAGATATTATGACATTGTCATGTTGATATTTTTTTTATACCATGATGGAGTGATAAGATATTATGGGATAAAAAAAGAATAAGCTTGTGTTTGGATTGTTGAGTATTCATTAGCGTATTCATTTGCTAAAGGTGTGATTGGTTCGTTTGTTGAGGGGTGTGGTCATTTGCAGGTTGATTGGTTTCGTGGTTGGACACTAGGTTGGTTTGCTCTTCTCGTCTAATGGTTTGCATGTTTTTTGCATGTATTTTTTTGTTGTTTGTATGTATATTTAGGTGCCATAAACCTGTGAACATGTTAAATTTGTTTGTTTGGTTGTATTGGATGTATTGGACATGCGCTGCAAAGAAAAAAACAAAGAACAGTACATTGAAAGTGTCAATGGAGATGGAAAATTTGTTGGGCCTTCAACAGATCTTGAAATTCGTCGACTAATATTGAGATCCATTGAAAGACCAATGGATTTTTCATTTCTGTTGATGACATTCAACGTTTTCTTCTTTTATTTTTTTTATTTTTAGTTTATTAATTAATTTTTTTGTAGATTTAATTATGTATACTTTCATTTTTTTTTATTTATAGTTAATTTAATAATTTTTGTAAATAGTAAAAATTGTTTTGTTATAAAAAGAAAAAGAAATAGTTGAAAGCGTACGGAAATGGAAACCTGTTGAGCATTCATCGAAACTCAATATCCATCAACAGATATTTTTTTAATCACTATAATTAAATTTTGATGAGAGGCAATTGTGGAATGTGATGGTGGAGAAAGAGGTCTGGATGATGGTATAGAAAAAAAACCCTCACAAGAGAATAATGTTGAGCCCATTATACATAGCCCATAAATTTATTGGCATATCTCATTCAGATTTTTCAAACGATAAAAACTGACATTATGAAAAGCGCATCAGAATTTAAGTTTTATTCCAGAGCTAAAAACCTAATCCAAGTTCTTATCCTATTTTAAATAGACCCCCAATTTATCCATATTTACCGCCTTTTTTATGATGTGAGTCACCCTTTTCCTTTTCCCATTCCTCATTTTATTCCAATAGTGAAACCTAACAAGAACTAACTGTGCAAGATCCCATCAAAATCAACAAGAAGAAACTTAACTCAAACATACCAAACTAGATAAATAAATAATAAAAAGTTACATCTTATCAAATATCCATTTTACAACTTTATTTTGATGATATATATTTTTTTATCAGCATTTTAATGATAGAGCAATGTATATCAATACTTTTATAATCTTTACTTTAGGGTGATGTATACAGAGATCCATTCTTTTTCAAGTTATTTAAAGCACCTGTCACTTTTTTTAATTGTTTTTCTGTATATCTTTCTCTTCTTTTCGCCTAAAGCACCTGTTTAATAAGAAGAATTTGAGAGGAAAAAACTTAATGGGTGTGCAAAATGGAACTTGAATTAAGTCCAGAGACTGAACAACAATGAGCCAAATTTTTCATAACTTTGTGAAACATGAAGGAAGCTGTTAAGGTGGCAACATGAATAATAAAAAAAATAAATAAAACATGAGTAGTATTTTACAATGAAACATGCTTATTAATTGAGGACATAAATACGAGAACACCCCATTCTCTTGAAATTTTATTACTCTCCCTCTGAAACAAAGTTGAAGGAAAAGACAAAAAGATTGATCATGGTGTTTGCACATTAGATTCAGACTCAGAAGATGGTCGGTTCTTCAACTCAGGATGCTTAATTTCCTCAATCATTCTAGCAACTTCATCCATTCTAGGCCTATTTTCTGAGCCCTTAGCTACACATGCCAATGCAATCTGAAGCATCTGCACCATTTCCTCTTCAACGTACTGCCCTCTCAGAAGCTCCTCATCAAACACTTCTGCTGTCCATTCCTCCCTAACCACAGACCTCACCCACCTTGGAAGATCAACCACATCCTCATACCCTGGATACCTCAGTGGGGTCTTCCCTGTCAGCATTTCCAGCAGCACTACCCCAAAGCTGTATACATCAGACTTCTGAGTGATCTTCTTTGAGTCTGTGACTTCTGGAGCTCTATATCCATTGGCTCTAGACATGGTTGCTGGGGTGGTGTTCATTAGAGGTGGCAATCCAACGTCACTGATGCAGCCTTCTAGTTCTTGGGTTATCAGCACATTGTTTGACTTGATGTTCCCATGTGTGAATTTTGGACCTCCCTCTGAGTGGATGAAAGCAATTCCCTTGGCTGCTCCATGCAAAATCTTCACTCTGGAATCCCAGTCAAGTGGGGTTCTTCCAGCACCTCTGTTTCCTGTTGTTTGGAACACCATAGGCAGGCAAACCAAAGACATAACACTGTTACAATTCAAGTTCATAAGTTGTAGATGCGACCAGTATTCTAGTTCAATCAGTAACTCAAGCATGGAATTCAAGACATAATTTTGCAAATGTTAAGGATGTTGAGTAGATAGTGTTTGCACCGACAATGCAAAAGCTTTTGTATAAACTACCTAAATTTGTCAACTTTCAATCAGAAGTTGGTTATACTGTCCTTGTCAGTTTCAGTTCCTATTTGAATTTAATGAACTATGGTTGATACTAAGTAAAGTCGATTGATCATAGTTTAGTTGAAACTGAGGTTTATGTTCATGTAGAATCACAAAACATGTTAGTTCTGAAGAAAATGAGAAGAGTTTTGTCATCGAGTAGAGCTTACCGTGCAACAAGAAAAACAAGCTGCCACCTGGCATGTAGTTGTAAACCAGAAGTTTTTCATCTTTGGAATAGTAATAAGCCCTTAGGGGCATCACATTTGGGTGGCTTCCAAATTTCCCCACAATCTCCAAATGCTGCTCAAACTCCTTTTTTCCTACCACAACTTCTTTCAACCTTTTCACTACCACTGTTGTTCCCTCCTCCAAAACAGCCTTATATGCTGTTCCATAACTTCCTTTTCCAAGAACTTCAGCTGAAGCCTTCAACAAATCCTCAAGGTCAAAGCTTGAAGAGGAACCTTCAAAGAAATATAGTTTGTTTTTTTCGGCCCCTTGCACACCACTTCCGAAACTCTTTGAAACCTCTGTCTTTCCAGCACACGAAGCCTTTCCTTTCAGTATGCCACTGCTTGTACTGTTCTTCTTCCTCTTCAAACAGAACACACAGATCACTACAACTAGCAGAGAGAGGAAGGCAAAGACCCCAATGACTAGAGCAAGAATAGGAGCCAGGCCAAAGCTTTTCTTATGGTTGGTACCCTTTTGGTTTTGGATGGTAGGTGGGGTGAGTGGCTGGTAAGCATCAGTGGAAGCAGATGGAGAAGGGGAGATTGTAGAGCAATCATTTAGTGGTGGCCCACATAAGAGAGAGTTACCGACAAAAGAAGAATAAGGGAATGTCTTTATGGAATTTGGAATTGAGCCATTGAAGTTATTATAACTCAAGTTCAAATGTTTGAGACTTGGAAGGTTGAAGTCAGGAATTGCCCCAGATATGGAATTGTTTTGGAGATACAACCAAGCGAGTCTTCTGAGGTTCTGAATTGCAGGTGGGATGCTGCCAGAAAATGAGTTACAGGAGATATCCAATGCAAAGAGTTTAGGGGACACAGGAGAAGGAATTGAACCAGAGAAGTTATTGTGCTGAAGGTATACAAATTGGAGTGAAGGAATAGAGAGGATGTTAAAAGGAAGATTTCCTCTGAGACCATTGGAATGAAGACTGAGGACCCTAAGAGCATCTAGTTTTCCTATGCTGTTCTCTTGAATGGTCCCAGTTAATCCCATTCCTGGAAGGTGAAGGCCTATGACACGTGTGCCATTTGAGTTGCATGTCACACCAACCCATGAGTTGCAAATTGAGGCAGAGTCATTCTTCCAGTTGAGTCTTGGGGCATGTAGGACACTTGAAGCAAACTCCAACAGAGCTTCTTTGTCAGACTTCAAGTCAGCTACAATCATGCCACAGAAAGACAGTGTGGAGCCTAATAGAATAATTGCAACAATAGAGAACTGCGACTTCATGATTATTGTTTGATGCAAAATCAAGGCAAGTGGTGGTTCCGGCTTCTGAGCTTAACTGTTCTTCATTCTCTCCTAGTCTTGCTTTGGAAGATGCAGCAAGTTGTTGGCTGACCCTGTAGCTGAGAAAGTACAATATTGTCAAAGTTCAAATTGACTAGTTTTTGTTCAGACAAATGATCATTTGGGTAAGCATGATTACATGAAGCTGTCCTAAAATCAGTGATATTTTAATTTTCAAACAGTAGCAGCACGCAACAGGAAGTGTTTAGTTTAAAGGATGAAATGAGTAGGATGAACACATTATGAATATAGACATTACAAAGGGTTGAATTAAAAAAGTTTGAACGAAGTTCTATTGCAGAAAATTTGAATTTTACGACAAGTCTCCTGTTTATGCAGAAAACCGAAAACAACACTTGTTGCAGCTTTTGCAGAGAAGAAAAAAATAAAGCAAAATAACACAGTGTCATTCATGCTTGCTTACCATTTACAAAGGAAGGGAACTTCCTTCTTTCAAATGCATCAGCTGAGGCATTTTCTTTCATTCAATACCTGAAGTGTTATGCTGACTCCTCCATTTAAAAAGAAAAAGTAAAAGGCCAAAGGTTAGCCTGTGAACTTTAAATAATGGGGGACTAAAGTGCATTTTTCACCGAGAATAAAGAAATTGGCTCACAAATCAGTGGTTATAAGTTTCAGAAACATCCAAGAAGGGAGAGTGAAAAGAAAAACAAAGGGCATTCTTGTGATAGTTAAGAATCCAAGAAAAAATAGAACTCAAAAAGAAAAAGTAAAAGTTTGATTCTCCGGTGTACTTTATAAAGAAAAAGCATTCTTTACCTAAAGCAGACCGCATTCTCATAATTTATAAAAGATCAACATAAATCATTGGTGTTGATTTCTCATTTCTGTCACCTTATCTGGTCAGTGAATACTGCAGAAAGGTCATTTTGAAGCGCAGAAAAATATTTGATTAACCAGATTTTGACACGCACAGAAACAAAGGATAATTAAAGAGATGCAGATGGGTCAGGTCTTGTATTAAACAACTCAAAGCTAACATAGCATCAACATCTCAACAAAAACAATTTGCTGATTCCTCCTCCACTTAAAGCAAACAAAACAAAACCTTTGTCCATCATCCCAATTAAATAAAACATTAAAAATAACAAAGTTTAGAGAAGAAATTGAAGCCATACAGTTCACACTAGAAAAAATCTCCAGTTTGTAAGACATATATGAATCATGAAGATAGATAAAAACTTTATAGGAATGAGGACCCGAGAACAGATATGTTATGAGTATCAGTAATTACAGGAATTCTTCTATCTTTCATCATAGATAATGCAATATTTATTAAGTGTTCCGAGTTAATGACTGCAAGTATTCGAGATGGAACTAGAAGAAAGTGAGATGCTGCTACCTTGGCATGAAATTCAGTTCTGGGAGGCTGAGAACACATCAGAGAGTGAAGCATCACTGCACGAAAAATGAGTTAAGAAATATCATGGAAGTCAAGAAGAAAGCAAGTTAATTAGTAAAGCAAAGCACAGTGTGAAATGGAGCGCAATAGTACTTGACTATTTTTTTTTTCTTACAAATATAGTATGACTTGTAACTTCCAACTCAGCACAGTTGGAGTTGGTGGCATCAGACTTGGCATTACAGTGTTACCAATAATAAGAGTATGATTTCTTCTCTTTTCAAGAGATTCACACACAGCAAAAAAAAGGGTAGCTGAATATGTTTTGATGAAAAACCGGAAGAAGAAAAAAAAAAGAACTTTCCTACTCGCTGCAAT
The DNA here is from genome assembly GCF_000741045.1 of Vigna radiata var. radiata. Taxonomy (NCBI): domain Eukaryota; kingdom Viridiplantae; phylum Streptophyta; class Magnoliopsida; order Fabales; family Fabaceae; genus Vigna; species Vigna radiata. The sequence goes on from NC_028355.1 coordinate 9,607,871, forward strand.
GACAGCAATAATGAGGGAGTTCAGCAAGCCTTTTATCTAGCTAACTATAGTACTAGTACATTAATATGCACCTGCTGTTGTTGAAAATGGCCCAACATATAAGGAACAATGCATGAATTTTGTAGATTTAATCGTATGAAAAAGAAGTACAAAGACCACCGAGGCATAAATATGGATTTGCTGACATGCCACTCTGAAAACTACTGAAGAACCGCATAATTGAGTACTTTAAAAACCTCACTTCCCCATCATTATTTCACTTTTCCATCATAGATATTAACTTTTGTATTTCTCTCAACAGTCAAAATTTTCAGAGTGCTCCAACTCCCTCAGATATGAGTTAGTCTTCGTCAAAACTAGATGTTCATGAAGGAGTTATTAGAGAGATACATTCCTGTTTTGAATTGTTATTGAAGATCAAAATCCATGAGAATGGTCCCCCATGAGAATTAATTAATTAATTAATAAAAACAACAGGGACTCTAAAACCTATTATTGTATAGGCCATGATCTGGTATTAATGAGGGAATGAGAATGAGCTAAAAACTGGGCATTGTTAACTAGTTATGAAAATCCATTACAGTGCATTTGGTTAAGAATATTTTGAGGATTACCTATTGTCATGTTCTAAAGTGTTTGGTGTTGTGGTTTGACTAAAGAGAAGTAAGAAAAAGACGAGCATTCATTGATGAAAGTAGCAATAGGATAAAGGTGTGAACAGAAACGAAACATTTAAAATTGGCACATATTGGCTATGTTTGTGAGAGAGACTAGACCATGATGGGGCCAACTGTGTAATGAGTTACCCATAAAAACACGAAGAAGGTAGTTGGCTGTTACAGAACCATTTCAAATCCTTTCCTTTCCATCCTTCCACACTATTCTTAATGCTATTTTAGATATAGGTAGCCTGTCACTCATAACTCATCGTGTCAACATATCTGTTTTGACTATTCAATAAATTAAGAGTTTCATAATAACCACCAATTTTACATTACCATGATCTTAAAAATCTTATACTTCATGTATCAACTAGTTGCTTAATGAGTAAGTTTGGATTAAAATTTCTCCAATAGAAAACTCAGAATTTCACTTGTGACTCATGTACCAATCCCAAATCCCTTTTAAAAACATTTTTTTTAGTAGCTTGAAGAAACTCCATCATCCAAAACTCCCATGAGTTAGGCTAAGAAAAAGGTGGGTTTAACTCTAGTATATGTTGACCTGATATGACCTTCCCCATCTGACCTAGGTTTAGATTTTAGATTTAAATTGGATATATATTTTTTATGTGTGTAATTTTTTTTTCCGTTAGCCTGCTCACTACAATTATCGTCACTATTAGAGTTGGCATTACCGCCGTTAGAGTTTTCGTTATCATCGTCGCTAGAGCATTAGTTTCAACAAGTGACCACAATTTTTCTCGTTTCGGCCAAGCAACCACAACGTCGTCAAGATTGTTACCATTGGAATCTAGACATGTTCTCACGCACCGACAACAATTTGCTTCCGCTATACTTTCTAGCCGCTCGTGACAACACATGTGTCATTGTCTCGTCGACCACCTTCGTTGGACTCATCACAACCTCCTCTATCTGGATCTGGCTTGGTTATGTTGATTGTGCCTCTTTTAAGTTCTAGGTTTTTATTCTCTTGCTTGTTCATGGCTTTTGACTCGTCCATATATATTAACTATGTTAATGTGCATTTATCTATTGATAAGTTAGATGGTACTAATTATGCGACTTGGGCATCAGACGTTAAACTTTGGCTTAAGAGTCAGGGGTATCTTGGTCATATTACTCAGAACGTGACAACTATTGATTTTGTTGCGGTTACCCATTGGTTGAAAATTGATGCTCAGTTATGCATTGTTCTCAAGGATACCCTTCATTCCTCTTTAAAACAAATTTTTTGGTCCTACGAAACATGTTTTGAAATCTGGGAACACGTCAAGTTATTATACACCAATGATACTCAACGTCTTCATGGTGTTTGTCTTGATCTTCTCAATGTTGTTGCTCCATGACATCAGGACTCTATGATTGATTATATGGGTAAAATTCATGCTTTTTTTCATGAATTTAATTAATTATTGTCTCTTACCTCTACTCCTGCCAAAGAAATGGAGCAACGGTCAAAGTTCTTCATGTTACTGGCATTGAACGGTCTTGCTAATGAGTATTCTCATATTTGTGATCAGATTTTGGGTTCACTTGTTCCCACTTCGACTTCTACTCGTTCTACTCTTTTGCGTGTACCTAGTAAATCCATCAATGATACACATGTTTCCTCTATGTTGGCATCTCAACGCCATGATGCAATCACTCTTGTAACCCAAGAAAAGGACGTCTCAAGTGTAACCATTGTGGCAAGCTAGGCCACACGATTGACATGTGTTATTCATTACATGGTTGCCCTCCTAGATCTACTGCTATTGTTTAGACTACTCCTCCCTCACAAGCACCTATTAGGGTTCCTCTTTCATCTGATATTATCGATGACTCTGTTATTTTCAATAAATTTCTTAAATGGTATAAGGATCAACAACCTTCTAGTTCTATTGCATCTGTAGCACATACACGTACCTATTTTGTTGGTTTGAGTTCATCTTCTTCTCTTGGTTCTTGGGATCTTGACTCGAAAGCCACAAATTTGTTTTCCTCTTTGTCCTCTCTGAATCCTTTACCTTATGTTACAATGGTTGATGGATTTAGAGTTTTAGCTCATGGTGTTGGAATGGTTAACATTTTTCCTTTTTTATCCATTGATAATGTTCTATATGTTCTTGGGTTTCCTTTTAATTATTATCTGTTAGTCGTCTGACTCGTTCTCTAAATTGTGATATTTCTTTTAACACAAAGATTCTGCTTTACAGGATCGGAGTTTGAGACAAGTGATTGGCACCAGATGTGAGTCTCATGGTCTTTATCATCTTCGCCCCTCTACATATATTGGTGCAGTTATGGAGTCTCCAACTCTTCTTCATGCTTAGTTAGGTCATCCATCAGTCTTGTCAAATTGCAATAACTTGTTCCTAGCTTATCTAAGTTGTCCAATTTGGTCTGTGAGTCATGTCAATTAGGAAAACATATTTGTAATTCCTTTTCTTGTAGTGTCTCGCAACGTGCTTCATCCCCTTTTGTTTTAGTCCATTATGACATTTGGGGACTTAGTCGTGTTAGGTCTAATTTAGGTCTTCAATATTTCGTTACTTTTATTGATGATTATTCTAGATCCACTTGGCTATTTTTGATGAAAAATTGTCCTGATTTATTGTATCTTTTCCAAACCTTTTATAATGAAATTAAAAGTCAATTTGGTGTTTCTATTCAAACTTTGCACAGTGATAATGGTTGTGAATATCTTTCCCATTCTTTTAAACAATTTATGGTTTCTCATGATATTCTCCATCAAAATTCATGTGCTTATACACCTCAACAAAATGGGGTGGTTGAGCGCAAAAATAGACATCTTATTGAAACAACTCGTACTCTTTTAATTCATGGTAACATTCTTCAATATTTTTGGGGTGATGTTATTCTTAGTGCATGTTATCTCATTAATCACATATCCTCTTTTGTTTTAGATAATAAAATATCTCATTCTATCTTATTTCCTCGTGAACCCCTTCACCCCTTACTTCTAAAAGTTTTTGGGTCTACATGTTTTGATCATAATTTTAGTCTTGGTCTTGATAAGTTAGCTCCTCGATCACACAAATGTGCTTTTTAGGATTTACTAAATCAAAGAAAGGATACAAGTGTTTTTCTCCTTCTCTTAATCGCCATTTTATATCTACAGATGTCACCTTTATTGAGTCTTCCTTTTATTTTAACGATCATTCTTCTTATGATATGTCTCTTTCTAATACTACCAATATTATTGTTGTTTGTGCTCCTCCAATTGTGCCTAGTTCACCAGGTGTTTCTTAGCAACCACCAAGTGACTCAATTCAAGTGCCAACTACCTTGTCTCCTCCAGCTTCGACAATTGAGTCTACCCTTTCAATTTCCCTTCAAAAGGGTATATGTTCAACTCGTAATCCCTCTCCACATTATATTGCTTTAAGTTATCATAGACTGCCTTCACCCTTTTATACTTGTCTTTCGTTTATTTCTTCTATGACCATCCCAAAGTCTGTTATTGATGCATTAGCCTATCCTGCTTAGTGTCAGGCCATGCTAGATGAACTAAGTGCTCTTTAGAGTAGTGGAAAATCTGTTGTTGGTTGCAGGTGGGTTTTTGCTATCAAAGTTGGTCCTAATGGAACTATCGATCTCCTTAAAGCTCGTCTTGTAGCCAAAAGCTTATAAACAAATTTTTGGGTTGAATTATGATGATACTTTTTCTCCAGTGGCAAAGATGGCATATGTTCCTTTATTTATAGCTATAGCAACAATGGTCTCTTTATCAATTGGATATCAAAAATGCATTCCTTAACGGAGATTTGCAAGAAGAGATTTATATTGAGCAACCTCTAGGATTTGCTGCTAGGGGGAGTCTTTTGGGTTGGCATGTCATCTTCGCAAATCCTTATATGGCCTAAAATAATCTCCTAGGGCCTGGTTTGGAAAATTTAGTAATGTTGTTCAACAATTTGGTATGTCTCGGTGTGAGGCAGATCATTCAATCTTTTACCACCACTCGAGTGTTGGATCTGTCTACTTGATAGTATATGTTGATGAGTTGTTCTTACAGGCAATGATAGTCATGGCATCTCTCAGATGAAACAACAATTTTGCAACCATTTTCAGACCAAAGATCTTGACAAACTTAGATATTTCTTGGGTATTGAGGTGGCACACTCCAACGATGGTATTGTTATATCTCAAAGGAAATATGCACAAAACAAGGGGAGCCTATGCCAGATCCCGACAAATAGAACACTAGTTGGAAAATTGAATTATTTTACAGTTACTCATCCTGACATTTCCTTTTGTAATTGGTGTGGTAAGTCAATTCTTTAGTTCTCCATGAGAAGATCATTGGAATGCAATTATTCGTATATTAAAGTTCATTAAAGGATCTTCTAGAAAATGGTTGTTATATGGTTCTAGTAATCATACAAGAGTGGTTTGTTATTCTAATGTTGATTGGACATAATCTCCTTCTGATAAAAGATCTACATACGTATATTGTGTCTTTATTGGTGGTAACTTGATCTCTTAGAAAAGCAAGAAACAAAGTGTTATGGCAAGATCTAGTGCAGAAACACAATATAGAGCTATGGCCTAAGCCATTTGTGAGCTTGTTTGGCTTCAGCAATTGCTTAGAGAGTTACAATTTGAAGATGTTACTCAAATTATGCTTATATGTGACAATGAGACTGGTCTTCATATGAGTTCTAATCATGTCTTTCATGAGAGGACCAAACACATCGAGATTGACTGTTATTTCATTCATATTTTTCTTATTCTATTTAAAAAAAAAGGCTAACAGTAAATATAAACTTACTGATATATTGAAAGTTATAAAAGAATGCGAGGATTATTTAATAAAATGAAAGATTCGTCAAGCAATAATATAAAATTTGTTGAAAAGGGTGTTGGTAATATTTCCTTAGCATTGAAAAGGACGACATCCCAAAAAGTTTGTCATGAGGAGACAGCAGTCTTGTACAAGTGAGAAAATGATAACTTTTTTAATTTATCTAGTGAGTTCCTGATGATATCTGTTGAGCATTGGCATGGCAATGGTTAATAGTAAGATAGCAATAATTTTGAAAATGGTAGTTGAAGAAGGGACATGAAGATGGACACGTAGTTGAAGGGCATGAAGTCACATTCAAATATAGAGCTATACACAACTAACATAAATGCCTCATTAATATCAAAAGCAACTTGAGCAGTCCATTTTTCACTTCTATTTCAGACATAGTGGCTGTGTAAATGGACGGAATATTTCACCAATCACACACCCTTTCTCAAAACTCTTCAATTCCTAGCTAACAAAAATGTCATTCAATCAACATTCATGTGCTTCTTCTCAACCTCTTGCTAACCATACCTTTACTTCTAATTGCATTTTACAATTCTCTACATTATAATTTCCAATTAAACCATAGATTGCCATGTGCTATTAATTCTCTATATTCAGAATTATATATAGAGAAAAATAATTCATTAGATCTTTAATTCCCAAAACATCAATAGGAATGAAAACAAGTACAATGCTTTAATAAACATAAACAATCAATATTCTTTTTTATATTTTCACTCAATAAAATATCCTCATCTATATGATTTTTAAATGATGTTATAAAAAAATTACACTATATTATTTGCTTCCGGAAGGAATTATAATTGTAGTCATTATAATTTTTTTTGTAGACCTCAAAATGTCATAACGGTAACAGATGTAAAAGCAATACTAATAATTATTATATAAATAAATAGGGAGACTAATATATCTTATATCACAACGGATATCTATTTTAGAAGAAAAAGTTCTTCTAATTTGTCTGAGCACGGTTAAACCCGTGACACTACAAGGCTCACATATAATAATAAAAAGAAACTCTTGCTATTTTCTTTTTATCAAAGCAAATATATATATATATATATATATTTGAAAGAAAATCGTGATTTTTCTTTCTTTTTCTCCGCTTCTGTTCTCTTCAGTTAAACAGTAAACTTTTTCAAATTTTAAAATTTTCTTTCACTTGCTATTTTATTGCTTTCCAGTGTGTAAATGCGACCTGTAAATTGACCGGTGTTCTTTTATGTGAGCTACACTTTTAACTCTGCAAGAGAACTGGTCGGATCAGAGAACCTATTAGTCTTACCTTAGAATTTCAGCACTCACTGTAAGTTGTTGAGAGGGTCCTTGGAAAGTCGGAGAAGCATACTAGAAACAACTTTCAAGGGGAAGGGGGCAGGTGGTCAACACTTAGGTCTCTGAAATGACATCCAACCATGGCAGATAGTAACCATATCGTGGGCAAGGATTATACACTTGAGACAATGCAACATCGAAACCGACAGATGCTGAGTCCATTCCAGTGCACGTTGATCCCTTTCAGCTTTATTTTCTCAACTTTGGTTCAGATAAACTTGGTCATTTGTGATACAAGGGTTTCTAAATCTAGGGAAAACTCGAACTGATACAAAACAAAATGTGTTGTAAATAACATCAACTCCTGCAATCATATAGAAAATAAATCAGAAGAAAAACATCTGGAAACCCTATTACTAGGTGCCACTCTTTTCAAGCTTTTCAATTTCTTCACGCTGTTTTCTTTCATCCTCCAGGCGTTCTCTTTCAGCATCTTCCTCTTCCTCAATCTCATCAAGAGCATCAAATTCCTTGGTTGCCGCCATTGCCTTCACTACAGGGTCTCTAAGCTCGGATATTAGCCCCCCACCAACTCTGTACTCGTTTTCATCTCCAACTAGATACAACCGCTGGTCTGGACCAGAAGCCATGGGTACATCAACGGCCAGAAGCTTCATAGCATACTGCGTATAAACAAAATGGGAAAGGTAAAGTAAGCAAGCATACCCTGAAGCAACAACTATCTCTTTACATTTTACGTTTATTTTTCTCGAGAATAATTCTTGCTAATAATTACACCATAATAAATATAGGGCTAACAAAAAAAGAGAATGGTTTTGTCAAGCATAAAAAAATTCTCTTTGTTGGAAGTACATAGATAACAGATGGACACAACCATAAGCAACTACCTGAGGGGATGAAGCTAGAAGCTACAAGCTATAGCCCAGTCGGAGGGGGGCCAAAGTTGACCAGTTCAAAATGTCATGCAGCCTCCCAACTTTTAAAACTTAGTATGGATTTTCTCTGATTTTTAATAATCACAAGTAACACTTCAAAGAAAACTGCTATCGTAATTAAAGAAAAAGTTATTTGAAAAAAATTCTGAAGCTAAAATCTACTTCATATAAACAAGTTCTTCTATTTGAATTGAAAGTAAGCACTAAAAAAAAAAATTATGTCTTAATCATATTAAAAAATGAAATTGTAGGACTAGAAGCCTGAAGGATATCACCATGCATAATGGATCATAAATTATGAGTGCAGTCATTACCAGCCCATGCTAAATTTTCTCTAAATAAACAGAGCAGATAATTAAGGTTATTGATTCCAATTAACATTCTTAGGCCAGGCATAATGTCCTATTGGAAGAAACACAGGAGAAATTAGGAACATACACCGAAGACCAGATATTGTATCAACTACCTACGCCTGCTCTAAAGTAAATTGGGGGATATTGCTGGAAACGAAACCATGATATTGTCACATATAAATAACTTCATGGGGAATATCTACGTCATGCTTTCAGCTTCAAAGACCGCATTTTCAGTTGAGTAACAGTTTTTAATAGAATTAAACACCTTTCCATCAATTCAGATCACTCAACCAAAAGTAAGATTTGATAACCACAAAATAGTAGATGTTGAAGTTAATATGCTATAATAACAGCAAGCATAAATCAACAGAAACGTTGTAAGCTTGGCATCAGCAGTGATACTTTCGTGGTGGGAGAAATGAGATATATTTCAAAGCAATCAACAAATCGACAGAAACAAGACATCATTCTTCTCATTTCAACCCTTTTGAATTTAATTGCAAAATAGGAATCTACTTGCAGTTGCCTCATCCACTATTCCCACAAAAGCTTTACCTCTCATTAAGTTTCTGTTTTCACTTCTTAGATATATTTAGATATCACGATGTAGATCATTTTGGGTTGTAAATAAGAGCCGCTTCAATTTTTTGGGCATGCATATGTCAGTGTATTACTTTTCAGCTTTGGGTGGTTTGAAGAACAGCAGACTCCCCTCCTCTCGACTATTCTTCCACTAATTTTTTGGGCATGCATATGTCAGTGTATTAAAGCATTTTATTTTCTCATTAAGAACAAAACCATATCCATGCCAATTGAAGTACTAGAGAACTAATACCGTAGCATCCTTGCACAACAAACTGCTCTGTTATTCCTTTGTTATGCACTTACGTGGTGTGGCAAGTTGGCAGCCACCCAATCATCTTAGTGCGAGGCATGTTTTATTTTTATACAAAAGAAATTACGTAGACAGCCAACAAAATTACATGGAATTTAAAGTATAAGCAATCCTCCTTAGCCGAAAAGGAAAACAAAAACAACAAAGATGTAGCCAACCCTACTTAATGGGAAAAGACTCCATTGGTGGTTGGTTGTTGTACACACACACCCCAATGGAGGAAAAGCATCCCAATCCCCCGTCATATCAGTTAGGTAATAGCTTTAAACAAAAATTAGTTGCAATGCCAAGGAACCACAGGTTTCAAACAAGAGCATTATGTGCCAAACCTCCAACCAAATGAGCCAAAAAGTAGCATAGATTGCCTATTATCATATGTCAAGCTAAGTTTTGCAATATAAATATACCAAATGCATATGAGTATCTTCCTGTTTAGACATTAATAAAAGAACCCCTCATTTACAGGCGACCCAGCGGTATCAATCTATTGATTTACAATATGAGAAAAAGAGTAAAAACAATTTAAAAAACGTTTGAAGCTAGGATTCTAGGTACATGCTCAATGCGAGATATTTGTATGTTTACTTTTGGTTTCGGCTCGAATGTTTATCATCAACATTGATGCATTGAATAAAACCTGATGTGCTTACTGAAAATATATTTATCATACAACACAGACGGAGACGGAAATACCAATCACTAGATAAGAATTTTTCCATGAAACGGTCTTGAATCATATAACTAACAATTCTCAAGACATGGGAAGGGAACAACAAAATGTACCTAACTCAACAACATTACTAGCTTTGGAAGCAAAACTACAATGTTCAGACGGATGATGGAAGCAATAAATGTAATCATTAGACTAACAAATTCTGTGAAGTGATTTCCTAATATACAATTTATTTACCTGGCCATTCTTTTTCTTGACTTCAACGTTGACCAGTCCCTTTTTCTCAGACCCTCTAATGGGGAAAATGAGAAAACACCGTTTGCTCCTAATACTCGGCTTGAACTTCTTTAAGGTGAGGCCACCCCCTGACATGACATAGGCTCTCAAATCAGTTCCAGAAAGAGGGGCACCCATAACTTCAAGAATCCCGGCAGACGTGTTAAGTCTCGTCATTGCCATTCTATAAACTTTGTCCGGGTTGATTGTAAACCTCGAGCGGATATACAAGCCCTGAAAGACAACGCGAAGGAAACAATTAGACAATGTCCCATTCCATGTACCATTCATTCATACATGAATCACAACATGATCCACCACCAGCATTTCCGATCTTAAACGAGCATAAGTTAACATGATGCAAATTAAGTATATGTTCGGATTTCACTGGGAGAGCTCAAGAGTAATTTTACTCTCAAAGCATTATTCTTCATTTTTCATTTTGTGCAATGGATGCGGAAATGTGCATTGTACTTTCCTAACTTTCATCCAAACATAGCCCAATTGTTACTTATATCTTAATGGAAGAGTTTGTATTGAACAATCATGATAATTGACGTAGCCTAGAACATGTGAAACAAGCTGGCGAAAGAACTTACAGTAAAAGCAACGATAGCAGATGAAAGGGCAAGGAAGCCATACTTAGCCAAGCCTTCGGAGATTCCAACGAAGAGGTTAGCGACTCCAAAGAGGATCCTCCAAAGAACACCGCAAAGGATAACTCCACTAGCGCCCAACAGAAAGAGGTAGTTCCTCTTGCAAAAGGCCTCGATTTGCAACCCAATTGCCTCGCGGTACCGCGAGAAGGCCGAGCTCACAGCGGCCGCGGGTTTATCAAACACCTTCTGCGCAAAGCCTTTGTCGAAATTCGAGGAGAAGAATCGAAACGTGCTATTACCCAAGCGTTGTTGTGGGTGGAAAATCAGCGAAGGGGAGCGGAAGGCGGCCGCATCGGAGAAGGAGGGGCGGCGGATAGAGTGGCGCTGGTTGATGGTGCCGCGGACTAAAGCTTGGAATTGGGTGATTTTTTGCGAAGATGCCCTTGACATCTGCATTTCCGATTTTCAAATAAACGACTCACAAATGCAAACGCAGTGCTGCCAACCGTGGAATTCTTAACACAACACAACACCACTTTCTGTCGGGTCCACCTGCACTACCGACCCGACCCGACCCTTTACAAAGCTAATAATGGTCGTGAATGGAGGTGGATGAAACGTGCGGAGGAAGTCAGCAATCCCCTTCCGTTTTTTAACTACTAAACCATCTAAGGACTTATTCATATGAGTCCGCACCTACTTCTGATACAGAACTCTTACTTATCATATCTTTTATGCACCTAAAGAATTTTAGATTTTGAATTGATAAAAATTGTTTTTAACACGACACACATCATGATTTATAATTAAATGGTGAAATAAAATAAAAAATAAAAATCTACATTTACTCCCTCCTCGTTTGCATTCTGAGATATTAAAGATATGAAAGAAATCATTTCATTTAAAGGAATTATTACACCGAAGTTGGAGGAACGATGTTCTACACCAATCTGACTCGTCTATATAATTCATTTTGCTTCAACTCTAAAGCTACATCATAAATTACTGAGAGCTAATTATAGTTTCATAGAACTGTTTACGTGATGGCAAAACCAATGCATACATTGAATTGTTGTAAATTAGAACGGAGGCACAACCCTTTTTCAACGTCTTATTAAATTTATAGTATTGCTTGATGAGTAATGATGTGGTTAAACCATTTTTTTTCTCACTAGACACATTATCATGTTAGTATAACAGGATGAGAAAGCTTTAGTTTTCACTGGAAATACAATGTTAAGTTATCTGATCAATCATATCTTTTTGCATTATGCTACTATCAAACAAACCATCAGGGTACGGAAATCCGAACAAAAAATACCACTCATTCCATTCATGATGGTTTGTAAAAGATGAGATAAACTCAATATAGTTTTAATATTACGGGTAGAATAAATAAGAAACTTGAATTGAGTCGAACACAACTATTAGCTAAAGGCCACTTTTGCCAACAGTCATTTAAGCAGTAGCACTCGTCAGAAAAGCACTTCCAGGTTGACGATTTGCCAGTGGTCCATGGCACCCAAGAAGCTGCAAGACAGCACGAAGAAATTTGTAAATTAGATAAGCTAAAAACAATTAAAAAATAGACCCACTGAATGCATCAGCAAAAATGTTCTTCAAACAAATCCAGATCCAAGTGCAAATTAGGTAAAACAAATAAAGGTCGTCGAGCATGAACAGTAAAATTTCAATATGTTCGATTAGTACATCCACATGCAGGTCTTTGCGTTACCTTAGCATTCACACCATCAGGCACAATCCTGTTCTCTGACTTGTACTTGAGATAATCAGAACGGTTAAACTTGGTGAAACCCCTAAACAAGCAGTTAAAACAACTACAGTCAAATAAAATGCATAAAAAAGATCCTAATGACAAAGGACTGAAATAAATAAACTCCAATCAAAATCAAAACCTTTGAACAAAGAGGCAGTAATTTCAACCCAATCACAGGATAACAATGGATAAAAGATATAAGGATTTGTTTCAGAAAACATAAATATATTCCTTTTAAATCAAGGTATTATGGCAGAAACTCTACTCAAATATAAAAAAAAAAAAAAAAAAAAAAAAATTGGCCTTAACTAATCTAGAAGTATTCGTGTTCAGATGTGAAGCTTGCTGTCAAAAGAATTAATATATCAATATTAAATACATACCACTTCCTGCTAACAATGATCTTTTGACGACCAGGGAACTTGAACTTGGCACGACGAAGGGCCTCCTGTGCATGATGACTGTTGCTGTCCTTACAGCGGACTGAAAGAAGGACCTGGCCAATGGCCACTCTAGCACATGTACCCAGTGGCTTTCCGAATGCACCTCTCATTCCAGTCTGAAGCCTATCAGCTCCAGCACATGAAAGCATTTTGTTGATCCTAAGAACATGGAACGGATGTACTCTGACTCTCAAGTGGAAAGCATCCTTTCCAGCAAACTTTGCCATATATTTGTTGCATGCAATTCTAGCAGCTTCCAATGCTTCACTTGAAACATTTTCCTTTTCCCAGCTAACCAAATGGACGCAGAAAGGAAATTCATCAACACCTTTCTTCTTCATACCAACATCATAAATTCTGATTTTAGGATCAGGAACGCCACGACAGAAGCGTGACTTGGGGTATGGTTTGTTCTTTATCTGCCGATAACACCTTGCAGGCCCTAAAACATACACCATCATACCGTGAATATGACAGTATATATTACCAGTTTCATTCAGATACCATTCTTAAAAATTACAGTATATATTACCAGTCATGAACTGTAGGTTCAGAGGGAAGAACATTACAACACAGAATAATCTCCTAAACAGGTATCCATACTATAAGATCTCAGAAAAGAGAACTGCCGAAAACATAACTCATGAAATAATTGAAAAACAATATGCCACTGCAAGACTAAGCCCTGTACATGTGACTTGATAGTGGTTTTTCCGGTAGAAAATGTAAAGAATGTAAAAGGAAAAAAAAAAAAAACTGACATGCCCGTCATAAACCATGAGAAACAGCAGGTATATATCAATCGGGTAACTCTTCATGAAGAACTTTGTAACATTCAAGCAAGGGGGTGACCACGAACAAAAATACAAAGGACAACCGTAGTCAATGATTTTACGAAATAGCAAAATGCATACTTTTAAATCTAAAGAAAACAATTAACCAGCTTGCCTACATTTTATTATAAACAAGTAATACATGATCAGCGGAAGATGTATTCCAGTAGCAACAACTTCAAAATTATGTCACTTTTTAAACAATAAAAAAATAACTCCAACCCATTTGTTTTCTTTGTAAGATAAACCAAATGGCGAACAGAACTGTACATAACATAAATTTCATGGACGCGGATAATCAACGTATTGCCCGTCATAATGTCTACCAAACAGAAACCAGAGGCAACAATGAACCATAAACAAAACAGCTAAAAAGGCTACACATATCATTGTCTGCTTGTATACAAAGATGCAAAGAATATTTATTCAAAGCATGTTTCAATCTAGCTATCCTCCAAAAGTAATGAATCCTAAAGATGAACAATTTCGAAAAGCTTACACAACTACGAATGAACTATAATCGTGTGAAACAAAAACAAAGCAACTAAGAGGAATCGAACGAGAGAGCGTAGAATAGATAACAGAGAATGGAGATGCTTACTTCTCCCCATTGCGACGTCTCTCTCCACAACGCGCTGGGTTATGGCTGTGCACGGAAAAGAGAAAACCTACTCCTGATAACACTTTGAAATTGCAAGATGCCACATATAATTTCAATCTTCGTTTATGAGCCGGCTCCTATCGGCCCAATATAAACAATCTTCCTTTTTTTTACTATTTCTTTATGTACCTCCCACAAAACTCACTCCTTTTTATAAATTTTTTTTTTTTTTACTGTATCCTTTTTAAATTTTACAATTTGAAAATTATTTTCTGACTTTTAGATTATAGAATTTAAAAGCTTTCTGTACAAATCAAAAATTATTTCTTCTTATGTGGTTTATATTTGAGTTTTCTTCAACGAGGATCTCCTGTTTCAAAACAGATTATATTAGTATTTATAGTAGATAAAAATAGTGTATTAATTAGAAGGTTAAATTATATTAATATGATTATTTGACATATATGTTATTTTCTTGTGTATTTAAAGCCTAATGTTGCAATCACTTAGAATGAATTTAGTACAAATTTTCACAATAAAAATTAACATAGGTGCTTTTTCAATCCCTTGATGTAACTTTTAAAATTAAACATCCATGTCGTTGGTATTATTTTATTTGAATCATTAAACATTGTTCTAAATAAAACTTGTGCTATAACGTCTTTAATTCAATTATTACATCATACTGTTTAGTTAGAAAACATATTATATTATATTATATTATATTATGTTATATTATATTATATTATGTTATATTATATTATATTATGTTATATTATACTATATTATATTATATTATATATATATATATATATATATATATATATATATATTTGAAAGAAAAT